>NC_080788.1:69863167-70153167 GCF_028018385.1 Neofelis nebulosa | reverse complement strand
TCCTTTGGGGCAAACTTTAATCAGAGTGGTATGTAGAGTGGAAGTAGAAGTGACTTTTTCAGAGTTTAAAATTGTGGATATTCTCAAGTATATAGACCTTCCTAAACAGGTTCATGTAGGATGAAAAACCTGGAGGGTTGTATAAGCCAAAAGTTCCCACCTATCATCTGCTTTTTGGCCCATCTTGTTCTGCTACCCTTACTCCCTACTGTGACCTGACATGGACATTTCTTTCTCCTCCTCCTCCTCCTTCTCCTTTCTTCCTCTTCTTTCTTCCTCTTCCTCCTCATTTGCTCTTGATAGAGTTGGGACTTGGGACTTCAGGGTAAAAGTGAATATTATTACTCCACTGGGTTTTCTGTTTGTGATTTAAATCCTTCTAATGTTTCTTGAGTGTAGGACCCATGGGAAAGGAAAAAAACAGGCTGATGGCTGTTTTTCTCAGACACTGTAGGAACCAATCAGTATAATTTAATTTTCACTTCAGTATTTTTGTTTCCAATTTTAAAATAGGTTTTTCTTTTAAAAGTTTTTTAACGTTTATTTTTGAGAGAGACAGAGCATGAATGGGGGACAAGCAGAGAGAGAGGGAGACACAGAACCTGAAGCAGGCTCCCAGCTCTGAGCGGTCACCACAGAGCCTGACTGGGGGCTCCAACTCACGAACTGCTGATGATGACCTGAGCTGAAGTCAGACGCCCACCCCGACTGAGCCACCCAGGTGCCCCATGTTTTCCTTTTCTTTTAAATGCCTCTAGATACCTCCTCTGTCTACAAAGGATCTGCCATAGTCTAGTACCACAACTTGTTCAGGGGGTGTTTAGGAAATACTATTAATATGTATATACCACTTTATTTGGCATGGCCAGTCTGCATTGGGTCTCTGCCTCCAGAAAAATTTCCTTCTCTCATCATAACTCTGATCCCTAGGTTTTTCTGGATCAGTTCGTTTATAGCCTTAAATAGGAGTGGTGATTTTTGAAATTATCTTTCTAATTTAAGCCTGGCTACTTTAACAGGGAGGACTAGGTTACCCCAAGATCGTATTATTGGAAACTTAGAGTATAATAGAGAACCTGTGATTCTCCATTTGTAGAAATAGTTGAAGAGTTTCAGTGGTGAGAATTTCACAGACATAGATCTAGAGAGGTAACGAGAAGGAAAATATGCCTGGACCCTTGTTTCTCTCAAAGCATCCTTGAGGAGGGAGAGCACACGGGAATTGTGCTCCGCGAGGCCACTGGGTTGGGCTACAGCAGCCTGACTGTCAGTCTTCAGTCACATCGTCCTGAATGAAAGAACGTGAAGTTGGAATTTATTGTGATACGCAGTGGTTTATTTGCTTATAAACAAAGATAAAGGGAGAGTAGGAAGAGGTGATTTATTGGAATCTGTTGGATCTTCAGCATTTGTTGAAATGTCACTCAGATGATCTTTCTGTGGTAGCAGTATGTGAGCAACAGCCTCTTTTAAAGTGAAGGCACTGCTTCCCTGTCTTGACTGTAAGGAGTCCAGCCTCTGGGTTCCCTTTGTATGTAGTTATTATTGTGTTTTTTGTTGATTTTTGTTTCTAAAAAGGAGAGTGGGTGAATTTTTCTGGCTGTCCTTAGAGTGAGGAGATGCACATTTTCAACCTTCTTAGCTCTTTGGTACCAACTTGAGCCAAAAATACATTTTTATTTATTTATTTACTTTTTACAAGATGTTAACTTCGCTATAAATAGTTTATGTCTTTGTGAGTTTAGGTAGGTCTTTGCAACACAAGAAATCACTGGTGAGAACTGGTTTCCTTCTCAAGGAACCATGTAATATTGATAATTTTACTTCTATCCAGGATGTCACTACACCACAGGAGCCTGGCACAGAGAGGGGGTGGGGAGGGTATGGAAAAAGAAATTAGTCTATGGGTCTATCCTCTAGGACATTTGCTTCAAAATGGTATCTGGGTATCTGAGGTGGGAAGGGTACATATTTCAAAAAAATGTCGTTGTCTCTGTCTTGGTATTTACACTAATGTAAAATTTTTATCAGGAAGATGGTTGTATAATTATGGCTACAAAAGTCCCCTCTCTTCACTTAAAAATCTTAATAAAGATGTATAAATGATAACTGGCTCCTGACATAGTTATCTCAAAGCATAAAGTTGTAAGGTTGTATTTTCTACTGGAGCTTTTCTTCTTTTTTTATAGAGTAACCATAAAAATAATCTGATGCAAAAATGGCAAAAATTGATATTTGTTAAAACTAGGTGGTAAGTACATGGCTATTGGTCAACTGCTTGAAATAATTCATAATGAAATATTTTAAAATAAATAGAATCTCAAGAATATATTTCAAAATATTTTAAAGCATTTTAGGGGGAAAAGAGACATTGCTCACTTGGGATATTGGCTTCAGAATAAGAATCATTTGAGATTTTGGAATAATAGTTATAGAATTCCTTAGTAAATAAGAAATAGTTTTGGAGATGATCAATGAATAGAAACCAATAACATAACCGGTGGGTCACCATAATTGCATGTTTTTTGGGGGATGGAAAATATTTCCTCTCGAAAAGGAAAGGTTGCTTTGTCCAATGTACCCTGTTAGACGTAACATTTAGTTATACATGGTTTCCAGTTTAAATACTTGAGCTTTGTCTCACTCTCAAAGTCAAGTAAATTACAAGAGCCCACAAACCTGGAATTTACCTAAAGGAAACTAAGATATTTAGCACAATGTTATAGGTGAAAGAATATTATGAAGGGGGCCTCTTGGTATTTCCAACAATTAAAGTCTGTTGATTTCTCACACTGAATTGTGATTCCTATTATGACAAATTCTCATTGTTTCATTTCCATGCCTTACTTCTTGACTGCAAATGATATAATTTTCTGAGATTTTGTTAATTTTAGTTGTTTCTGGGATATCTTAACCCAAATTATAGATGTTTGTTTATTTTACAAAGAACAGGAGAATGCATTTTTTTTGTTTTTCATTTATTTAATTAATTTTTTAAATAAACTTTATGCCCATTGCGGGGGTGGGGGTGGGGGTGAAACTCACGACCGTGAGATCAAGAGTCACATACTATGCTGGCTGAGCCAGCCAGGTGCCCCAAATTATAGATGATGTTTAATCCTTGTTTATCTACTTGTAATTTATTTGAATCCTAGGTCTTGGTTGCTTGATCATTGTTGAGACAACAGAATGATTGAGTAGCATTCTGCATGTCTAAGCAGCAGTGTTTTGCAACCTGTGCCCAGTTGGGCTAGAAAAAGCTATTGCTTGACATAACTCAAATGAGGAGTTTTAGAGTATTGGGCAGTGTCTGTATGGAATCAAATACATGTGTTAAATTGGAGAATACCTTTGAAGATCCTCTAGATGGCAGAACAATTACAACAAATATACCTCAGGAGCTGCTCTAAGAAGTGTGGGGAGGGGAGAGTATAGGAGACATGGGATGAGAAGGGGTCTTTCAGCTAGCAGGGCTCTGTGCTTTCTATCTGGACCCGACGAGGTTTTTACATGCTCTAGGTCTTGCTTTTTATGTGCTTTATGTCTTGATGTTTTATCTAAGATCTTGTTTGAAACAATGTAACACTGCTAAAGAAAATGATGGGATGTCAAAACTCAAAAATATCTTGAGTTGTGTACCCAACATCAAACTGGATGTAATAAAGGCGTTCGTCCACATGCCCTGAGCATTTCTAGAGACTGTAGCTGATTCCACCCCAACACGCATGGTGATGAATTCTAGAACAATGCTGGCCTACCTGAATACCTTCTTACTTTGATTTCTGTCATAGAGGATAATGTGCAGCATGCTTTGGAAGAGATCACCATTGTTGACATAGATTTAACAGATCAATCATGATGATACCATGGCTCTCAAACTTGAAGAAAATTTGACTGAGATACTTGTATAGATTTATTCCTCATGCCCAGAGAACGCAAAATAGACGAAAGATATTTAAATATGTCACTTCCTCCACTCTCATCTTTGAATGAATCAGAAAACTGACTGTATCTCTTCAATTTCTCTTGCAAAGTGCTTATCCAGATTCTTCTGTAATCACTTTTTGATAGCAAAGCCAATTTAGATCCTTTTGAACAATTGATGAAGTTCTAGATCATAGCATGGTATGGCAAATTTAATTTCCCAGAAAAAGTATAGGGGATAAATTCACAATCCTGTATTTGTACACCTCATGGTCTCATATAGTATACTTAACAGACCAGATCTGTTTGTAGCTATTATTTCAGAATCACTGCTCCAAAATGTTCCCAACATGGAGACTTTTCTGTATATGTCCTATTTTCTCATTACCAGTGAAGCTGGGATATATTTTAGAATCATCATTCATCCCCCTTTTTGATGAGATTATACTTGAGGATGTATTAAGGTACATTTTCACATTCATTTAACAAAGCTATTGAGTAACAAGTTCTGTGCTTTCCTTGGGAATAATGAAATGTATGAGATGTGGTCCTCATTCCTGAGGTCGTCACCCAGGAGGGTGCAGACTTAGTAGGCAAGATAAATATATACATCGATTTTATTTTTTTATTTTTATTTTTTTTTAATTTTTTTTTTCAACATTTTTTTTTTTTTAATTTATTTTTGGGACAGAGAGAGACAGAGCATGAACGGGGGAGGGGCAGAGAGAGAGGGAGACACAGAATCGGAAACAGGCTCCAGGCTCCGAGCCATCAGCCCAGAGCCTGACGCGGGGCTCGAACTCACGGACCGCGAGATTGTGACCTGGCTGAAGTCGGACGCTTAACCGACTGCGCCACCTAGGCGCCCCTATACATCGATTTAAAAAAAAATGTTTCTTTATTTTTGAGAGAGAGACAGAGCACGAGTGGGGGAGGGGCAGGGCGAGAGCGAGACACAGAATCTGAAGCAGGCTCGAGGCTCTGAGCTGTCAGCACAGAGCCTGACGCGGGGCTCGAACTCGCACACTGTGAGATCATGACCTGAGCTGAAGTCAGACACTTAACCAACTGAGCCACCCACGCGCCCCTATATAGATTTTCAATGCAATGTAACAGGGTATTATAAAAGAGGTGTTACCAGAAGTGCTGTGGAAGTTCCTGGACAGCTCTTCTATAGGTATTACCACAGGTTACCCACAATTAGTGCATGCAGAGGACTGTGTCCTTATGGCACAGATGAAGGAAGACCTGTAGTGGATGAAGGCTTGGACTAGAACCATGTTATATTCTAAGCCTGATAGATGGAGATTTTGCACCAACCAGCATATTTGCGCTGTTGCACCAAGAAAATTCTGTAGACAGCTAAACGTCTTTATTGGAATAATTGAACTGGAAGCTGACTTTTACTACTCAAAGCACATTATTTAATGCAACCTATATATAGTGATGAACAATAAACTGGAAGGCCTGGTGTATTCTGATGACAACAGTGTAACCTCAAACTATGAGGTTTATAAAAGTAATGTTTTCTGATTGATCTGGATTCTTGAGTTATTTTGCTAATGCCTCCAGTGCCATGTGAAACATGGAGGATGGCAGGATCGTCAAACAACTGTTGATAATAAACTGGTAGTAATTAGCCAGTATATAGGACTGGATAAATGCTTTAATAATTCTCGAATACACCATTGTTTCAAGCAAACTGTAACCGTAGGTAACAAATGTCATTTTGGCTTGTAATTATTTATGGAGTTCTTATTATTTTTAACATAGAATCTTTATATAGGCTCTGAATGTAGGAGTCTAAGACACACGTGACTCATATTTTGCACCAGGGCTATTGCAACTCATCAAAGGATAAACTACGTGTGTTCAGTGAGTTGTGCTTTGTCCTTTGCAGATAGAGCTGCCTAAGAGATACAGGAGAGATGGTCTGTATATGTGTGTGTGTTCGTAAGAGGAGCTCTCATGTTTCTTCTTTGTTGAACCCTAATTCCCAACTTATTTTTGCAAATTTTTGGTGACGACTTTGATAGAACACAGTCATTCTCCTTATTAAAGAGATATTCCTTTTACTTTATGAGTTAATATTTTCTTTAAAAAAATTTTTTTTTAAATGTTTTTATTTTTGAGACAGAGAGAGAGCATGAGCAGGGGAGGGGCAGAGAGAGAGGGAGACACAGAATCCGAAGCGGGCTCCAGGCTCTGAGCTGTCAGCACAGAGCCCGACGTGGGGCTTGAACTCACAGAGTGTGAGATCGTGACCTGAGCTGAAGTCGGATGCTCAACCGACTGAGCCACCCAGGCGCCCCGAGTTAATATTTTCTTAATTAATGTTCTTAAGGAGCCCCAATGTTATCATGTTAGTTCATATGCTATACACTCATTAATTTAAGTCATGGGATCACTGTATAATTTAGGAGTCCCTTTCTCATTTGGAGAAATTCATTCCTATTTTGGGAGTATTGATAATGTTCTCAATTTCCTGAGTAGTATCAGTATTTCTCTTGGGACCAGGGTGAAATTTTGCACCAATTCCTCTATGTTCTTTTTCCATTATTGTCTGACTGTTGACTGGTATTTTCTTCCCTTCCGTTTTGTCGTCTGTGAGTTTTATTAACACAGTGTTTACTCTCTCTTTTAAATTATTAATGAAGTAAACTGTGAAATGGTGCTTTTATCTTTAATAGTTGATGCTGTACAAGTGACAAATGCAATGAAAGCATCCTTCTCTCATTCAGTTCCTGTCGTGCGTCTCTTTAGTGTCTCTGTGACATGACTTGAAATGACACTGCTCGTGTCTCTTTTGCAGCTAGTTCACACTGAAAGGATATAATCTTCTGTTTGATATCACAGCCACTTCTCCAGCTACAGACTGTGATGTCACAAACCAAAGATTATTCTCTCTCAGCAGGAAGAAGCTGGAGAGGAGATGAATCTCCATGATGAACCATCATCCTTATTCAGATTTGGTCATTTCATAAAATTAACCACAATGAGGAGCAAATATACTGGCTAGTTGAATTATCCTTTTGCCTTAAGCTTGAAAAACTTCACCATTATACTGGAATGAGAGAAATTCTTTCAAAAATTCTAAGTAAAAATTTGGGAGTTATAATAATGCAGGTATCTGTAAATACCTTTTTATGGAGTTTAAAAAATGTTATGTAGTGCCAGACCCTTTGAGTTAGATGTTGACACGTGAAAATGAATTTTAAGTATGTTTCTAATTTCAGATGCAAAATTATATTGCTTATTGTTTCAGGCAAAAATGACATACCAGTCTAAAAAAAGCCAACCAAGGCACTAAATGGATATACTTTATTTTGACATATGTACCTACTTTTATTTTCTCATGGTTTAAGCAAAAAGTTTATAACTTTTGGATGATTTGAAATGAGCAGAATCTATGGGTATAGCGGTAGATATCATTGTAAGGATATGGTAGCCAGAATATTTGCTTCATTTCTATGAAAGAATCCAATATTACATAATCATATTACTTTTATGATACTTTTATATAATACGTGGACATAAAATACATTCTGAATTACACAGACGCAAGTAGGCAACCACTGAATACTTCCCAAGAATGTTCAAAATCTCTTTAAGTCTTAAATGTATCAACACAAGGGAAAAACTCCCATAAATAAACCAAATCTTCAGGTACTAACATAAAATTCCTTGTCCATCTGTACTCATGAGATACTGAAGTGGAAGCAATTTTCAGTGTTACAAATGATGTGTTAAAAGGTAGTTAATGTTTTTTATTCACTTTTTCACTAAAATGAAGAGGAAAATGTAGATTATTCCAAATTGCTGTAGATTTTTTTTGAAAGCTGTTATTTAAACCTCAGTAATTATTATTCAGAATGAATCATTATTGGGAAAAAAAAACCCTTGATTTAGATGGGAAAGAAAATGAAGAGAAATTGGGACAGATGCTTACAAGGGCTACAGAGGACGAGGGTCATGTCTGTTTACCCATCACCATCCTCAAAGTCATGGAAGCAAAAAGTCCCTGAACTGGTGTACATCAATAATGAGTAAATAAAATCTAGGAAACTTCACAAGAATAATTTTATGCCCCATTCAGTTCTGTTTATTGGAAGCAAATTGTTTGAGCATAATAGTGTTAATCTTATATTTTGCCCAAGTTAATTAAAAAACCCCCAAAACCTTATTTATGAGTTCAACTAATGATATTTTTCATTTACAAAAGGTAGGCATATTTTCAAAGCATGTCAGTTTGCAAAATAGGATATTATAATAAGGAGAAAAAAGATGCAAAGAATCCTTAAGGGTTCAGGTAAGTCTGGATGTAGGTAAAAAACTATTTTTAGTTAGGGCTGGTATACAAAGGAAGTAATTTGAAATTTCTAAAATAAAGATTTTTTCTCTGAGATAAATTGGTGCATTATACCATGACTGCTTGTACATAAGTTGCTGCTTTCCTTTGGTGCTAGAAAATGATAAGTAAATTTCTGTAATGACTTCAGATGCAAATGATGATACTTAAGGTTCTTTAAAGACTGTTTTGAAAAGAGTGAAAGTATCATGTAATTCACTCTACTAATTAAAGCTTTGAAAAAAGGAAATAATTTAGTGAAATGGAAGAGAAATTCAAATTTGACTTAAAAAATTTTTTTTTGGCAGGTACTGCATAATTACCTCTGATAACTTTCCTTGTATCATCAGATCATTTCTATTGTTAGGTGTGATTTGCTTTTATTGTTTCCCTTATCTCTTGTCTTCTAAGATAATAGAAATGTATTATTTATTTTAGCGTTTCTTTATGAAAAGATTAAGCTTTGAACTTTTCCTACTGAATTTATATGCAAACCAATATAGTTGAATTTTGCCTAAAAATCTATGTAAGGAATTAAAATTCTGACTGTCCTGTTTTGTGTGTGTGTGTGTGTGTGTGTGTGTCTTTAAAAAAAAAAAATATATATGGTAGTCTCTCTAGAAGTCTCATTATGGAGTGATTTCTAGGGAATTTCTAAAAGGCACTTGGACCTTTTAAAATTCTTTGGTTCCAGTAGTTCTTTACATTTTGCTGTTTGGACCATTGATCTGAGGTAGAGCTTTTGTGGTACTAAGACACCAGACATCTTTTTGTTCTGTTGTTAAATCATAAAAATGTCCTCATTTAGTCTGTTAACACAAAAATGCCCAGTACTGTTACTGTTAGGGTATGAATATCATTCTACTGTGGTGCTGCCTTTTAGTTTGCTAGAGATTGTTTTTCTTGAGGGTGAATGAGAGTGACATCACAGCTTTTTTTTTTTTTTTTTTTGTAATGGTAAAAATCAGTTCTTGAGCTTTCTTCTTTTGCATTAATAGAAATATTAAAAATGCGTTAATTTTTGTTTTACCAAGTGCCCTGGGAATCAAATTTCATTTGAATATGTTTGGTATATAGCATCTGTGAATGGCTCTCGTGCCCCATTCAGGGTTCTCTTCACGCATGTTTTTCAAGCTATTAAATAAAACTAAATTGGGATTTTAAAAATGAAGACAAAGATGGGACCTATCCAATGAAAAATGAATGAGATTTTGGGGATGTTTTTATCTAGTTACGAATGAGTAGTTTTTATGCAGCATAAGTAAAAGCAAGTGTTTACCTCACAAGGCTTAAATCTGCATAAAGCTTAAGGGAAGGTCGCATGAAATTCAAATCTAGTGGCTCGTGCACAGCATTCAGCAGGTTCAGTTTCAGTAGTCAGGATAGAAAGTAATGTTATAAAATTAGATCTTACCTGGCAGTGGTGTGTGTGAAGCCCAATAATCTAATTCTGGCTGGAAATAGTAAGCTTCGGTACCTGAAATGCCTTCTCTACTTGGCTTGCGTGTTTTCGTTCACCACTGTGTTTTATTTCATGCAGTGTCAGTCTGTCTGCATTCCTGGTAATCCTGTAGCATTAGGGCAGCACGCAATAGATGAAGATTCCACTTGAATAGGATTATAGAGAAAAGGGGTGAGTTTTGCCTTTCTTTATCTGGTAACAGCAGTTGATCTGACCACAGACAACTTGAGCGTTCAGAACTTACTAAAAATTCATTGAATGTTTCAGCAGTGAGAAATCCAGGGTCCTCGTATAGATGTTTTTACCTTCTGGAAAAGTTCTGCTGTCCATATTTCAGCATTACACGTGCCCCCGGATCAAGTTGCTTTAAAAAAATCACTTGGACTGGATCTCTCTCGGATCTTCTCTTGCACTGTCTTGCTCTCCTTGTGTTCCCCTTGACCAACTTTTCAGTCCACTGGCTTCCTTTTTGTAGAGGATAAGGGGGTCTCTTCTGTCTTCCTTGTGCCTCTGCAACACATAGTTCTGGGACACTGTTTTGTGAATAGCGAGGGGAAAATCCAAAGAAGGTATGGCTTTATCATCCCTCCGGACAGTGAGCATAGTTGGCATGAATGAAGAGCTGATAGGAGCTATTCAAACCAGACAGCAAACTGATGGGATGACGCTTTCATACATAATAAACCCATTAATTACTTCTGATGGACAGCAGTATGCCCTGAAAGGAAAAGAGGAAGGAGCCGATGATCATATTCAGTTTGATAGGTGCTCTCTGAGCAGCCTGTCATTGTGAAGAGAATCCAGAAAGAGCTGCAGCTCTGGAATGTGATCAGGTAGAATGGGCAAGAGTTGTTTTGACAGGCAGTTAAGTGACGAATTTGGGGAGGAAAAAAAGAGCTGAGCAAAGAGGGAGCTGGAATAAGGTTCCAAAATGCTGGTGAAAATGTTCATTGTTTTCCTCCTGTTCATCCTTTTGGCTGGAAGAAAGTACTCTGTATTTTACCTTTGCATTATTTGCAGAAATTCCGCTGAGCTGTTTTCTCATAATCTAGTTTTCTCTAAAGAAGGAACATAATTTTAAAAAATCCCATGGGATAGAAAAATATATTGTGAGTTTTAAAAATTTGTAGCAGGGAAAAGGCTGCTTTTTTTGTGAAAAGGCACACCTGTTTTTACATGTCTTTTGGGCACATGCATTTTGTTGCTTTGGAATAGAACATTATGAGTCATCACTTAGTATAAAATTTTAGCAGGGTGTTTATTTAAAAATATTATATGGAATTCTGAGGAGCTGTATAAAAGAATAGATCTAAAAAGTGTCAATTTTATAATTTTTGTACTTCATTTTTTAAATAAAACAGGATTTTTTTTTTCCTTTTCCTACCTTTTCATAGAGTCCTTTCAGGGGTGTTTCAGGACAATAAATGCTTTTTAAATGTTTTTTAAAATTATTAAAAACTTCACCTTACACAAAACTGTGAAAAAATAATGTATGAACTTCCATCAACCCATTACCTGGATTCAACAATTACCAAGTTCTTGCCATGTTAGCTTCGTTTAACTTTTTTTTCTTAGTTGAAACATTTTAAAGCAAATCTCATTCCATCCTTACATACATTAGCATGTATGGACACCTCACATAACCACTGTTCCGTTATCACACCTAATAGTAATTATAATGAACAGTCGTTAATAATGAGGTTAATTGTTAATAATTCTTCGGGGTCATATGATATCCGGCCTGTTTCAGATTTCTCCTGTCTCAGAGATGGTGTCTTGACCAGGTTTGTTTTTTTTTTTTTTTTTGAATTAGAATCTAGGCAGGGTCCATATATTTAGTTGTTAGGCATTAGAATTTTAAACACTAATTTAGATCACATGTAATGAAGAAATAAAATTTAGTTTTATAGCAGTCTTCTATGCACATTTATAATAGGAATATCTAGATAAGAGAACATATCTCCAGAATATTTTCTTGAACTCTTGCCCACTTAACATTATGCACGGTAATGATAGCTGAAAAGGAATGTAATTTTCTGTGGTTATGACTAGCTGTTGGTTAGGTTCATTACTCTGCAAGTTTTTCATGATTTGTTCTGGAGTATGAGGTCTAAAATTCTGCCCCAAGCTATTGAGTCTACCTTTTAGGCTGGGCAAATTCAATCAAATTCCAGGGTCAGTTCTACTTAATTGCTGAAAAAGACCATCTTGCTTATTTACCTTATCAAACACAGTAGAACATTGTTGTAATAAATACTCCCAAGTTTCAAACCATTGATTATTAAACCAAGTTTCAATGTTTGAATGTGACTTAGAGTTCTGTGAAGATCTAAAAATAGAGAAGTAAAAATCAAATGGGCCATTGTGTTGATGAGAACCAGTGACTCTAATATTATATAATTATACATAATTATATAAATTGTTTTATAATTTTTCTCATAATATCAGGTTTTTCCTTTTAGTGTGAATTTTTATTTTCCTGTAAGACTGGAACTCCCAGCTCCTTTTTGAAAACGCAGAGCATTTGGCAGTCTACTTGCGTTTTCCTGGAATGTAGTAACATAAGTTCCTGAAATAACTGTGTGGGGCACTGGACCCCACTGAAATTGGTTCTCATTCGGATTCTCTGTTTCTCTCTGATCCCACCCATTCTTCCTCTGTCTCCATCTTTTAAATTGGCTAGATGAATGAGAATGGGGAAGGTGAAATATGGGGAGCCATTGAATGGGCGTGGATGGAACTTCTACCTAGGCTCAAAGTCACTATTGAGGACCATGCTTCCAGTTCTGTGGAAGCCTATAGAATAATACTGCTCTCCAAAGGCTCTGTCTCCTGCTGCATATCATGTTATGACATGATTGTTTGGTAGCTTTGTGTAGCACTTTCTTATATTCTCAAACAATCCCTTTGAAAGCCTTGTCCTTACTTAAATGTTGCTGAACAAGCAGTGTACGTGCTTTATTACCTACCTATGTGCTTTATTGAAAGTTTGTGAAAGAGTTACTATGACCATTAAATACAAATAAACTAAAGGGAAAAGGCTTCTTTTTCCTAAGCCATTTCTGTAATTTTCCCCCTTGATCATTTATAATACAATACCAATATTAGGTGGCATTTTGCAAATAAGCAGTTTTTACTATAGAACGCTGTATAATTGGTGACAGAGTGGCTATAGAGGGAACTAGACTAATAGATAAGGAGTATATTTTGGGTATAAGTCCTCACTCTATTTCCAATCATTATTTCCCAGTGCACTAACTATAAACTGAATTAATAGGAAAACAGTGACTCAGGCAGTGACCCTGTAGAGTTCCGAACCAAAAAAATAGGTGCACCTCAGCCATTGTGTGAATCATTTTTTCCAAAAGCATGGAGTTGTTCCTGTGAATAGTATTATTCAGAGATCTAATTTGTCAAGTAGCTAGTTGGGCAGGTGGCTTGTCTCTCATTGTCCCCCACCCCCATATGAGGGGAAGGAGGGAAAGTCTCAGAAAAATGAACTTGACGTTCTTTCTGATGCATATAATAAGGCACAGGTTTTGTTGTTGTCATTCAGATGTCTCAATTCCCATCTCCCATTTTGCAACTGCCTTTATTCTCATATTTGATCTAAACTCCCGTTTCTGTTATAAAGTTGACCAGACAACTTAGAAGTTTCATAGGCTTTATAGATTTTTAAAACACTTTATGTATAATAATATTAATGATTATTTTCCTCCTCAAAATTCTTCCTTGCATGAACAGTTGGTCCACACCTAGAAGTGTGGTCATAGGTGATCTTGAGCCTTCACAAAACTATAACAGCTTTTGTAAGGAAAAAGAAAAAACAGTCCCCTCTTTATGTTCTCCAGTTCTTAAGTGAGTGGGAGTTGTGGTTAAAGATTTCTTCTGTAGCAACTACCTATTTTTAGGGCAGTTTAAATATTCATAATCTCAACTGAGTGTGATTATTTTTCAGTTAATAAACCAAGAAAAAAAGTTGCACTTTAAGGGAGTATTGTAGAATCATGCAAGCCCTTTCTAGAATACATATATTTTCTTGTTGCTTTAGTGAAAGACATCAAGTCTTTGTTGGCTTACCTGGATCATTCTAGATCATTCTAGCCTGTAAAAACTAACAACTACTTCCTAGTTCATTACTGGATACATGACAGTGCTCTAGGTCCTTAGAATGTTCAGTGAACCTACTTTCACAGCTTTGATGCAGACTGTTGTTTGTTTTATAAAGGAGAAAACTGAGATGTGGAGAGCTTAAGTAACTTAAGTTGACTTAGCTAGTAATATGTTGAACTGTGACATGAATCCAGGCAAGGTGGTTCCAGAGCCCAGAATCCAGAGAGATTCCAAACTGAGGAAAAAAGATGATGGAGCTCTTCCCTTCGATTGTGAGACTCCTAGCAGAATTTTGAAAGAGTGGTGGCTCTGGCATCACCAACCTTCTACCACAATGAGATCTGCAGATTCAGGGATACCTGATGACTGGCAGATGATCCTACAAATTGACTATCTTTGAGAAAAAGATACTGAGTTTAATATAGAATGAATGTTTCCTTCTTTTCTTCCATGCTAAGAGTTTATAAAGGGGTGGTTTTTTCTTTCATTCTGTTCTTTCATAGTCTCTCAAGTAGATATGCTTTAGAATACTAGTCATTTAAGTTTAAATTAAAAAAAAAATGTTAAGTACATGTGATGTTAGGGGAGGATGTGAACCAGACTTGTTGGTACTCTACTATAAAATTATTAGGAAACCATTGCTTTCTTCAGATGTATCTCATCCAGATAAATGGATTCCATTTTTATCTTCTTTTATTTTATTTAAAAAAAATGTTTATTTACCTTTGAGAAAAGGAGGGGCAAAGAGAGAGGGGGGACGGAGGATCCGAAGCAGGCTGCATGCTGACAACAGCACGATGTGGAGCTCGAACTCAGGAACTGAGAGATCATGACTTGAGCTGAAGTCGGATGCTTAACCAACTGAACCACCCAGGCACCCCTCCATTTTTATCTTCTTATTTGGACTTTTAAAAATGTCTCCTTTTTAAACTTCTTTAGTTCATTGCTTTACCAGAGCATTCCCCTGTTTCACTCAGCTAAGGCCTTTACCTGTGTCCTAGTTTGGCCCTTTCCAGTCTGCCCTTCAGATTTTGACTTCTCCTAATGAACTGTAGACCACCACTAGAGGTCTCCATACCTCACTTTAGAAAGCTCTGATTTTGTAAATTAAACAATAAATAAATTAAAATGTTTCAAAAATAAATAAAAATAAAAAATAAAACTCCCCAAAAGTAAAAAAAAAAAAAAATCTCTGATATTATAGGCACAACCCAGTAAGTGGAATAAATATGTTCCCTGGGAGATTAGTTACTGGTATTTCCCTTAAATACTAATTAAGTGCTTCTATGTTCTAGGTTCTAGATTATGCTATGTTCTGAGGGTAGATTAAGAAAATGGTAAGGTCTCCCCCCTGGAGAACCCTGCAGTCTACTGGGGACACTGAAGTGTGAACATAACGGCCACAAAACTGCGTGTTAGGCATGGCCACATCACATACTTTTAGATCCCTATTACCAGAATCCTTCAGATTTCTAGGTTTATCAAAGTGCCACTAATGCTCTTGAACTTTCCTGTAGCTCTTCATCTATACTGAGATCACTTCTGCTTTCTTGATCAAGCCCAATGATGTGTCTTCATCAATATGGCAGGGAGCCATTCTCTGGGACAGCAGGATTATTTGGGTAGGCTCTGGTTTTTGTTTTCTGATGCCCTTCTCAGCAGCTCTATGCATCTGATCTTTAGGGAACAATTTCATACAAGAGTCCACTTCTCCCAATCCCAGGGAACAAAGCAAGCCCCATAACTTAGAGCCTTCTGTATCCATTTTCCTTTACTAGAGAAATTTTTTAGAAAGGGTCTGTGTCCCATTTTCATCCCTGGTATGTTAGGGATATTTAAATAGAGAAGTGTCTCATAGTAACGTGCTTACTAGTAATATGCTTATAGACATATTGTGAATGATCCATGAAAAACTCCTAGCAAAGTGCCTGGGACATCGCTGGCAAGTGTTAAATAAATGTCGGCAGTTGTCATTATTATTATTATGGAACTTAATTTAATTTTAGTGCTGGAGGGGACTTCGAAGATAATGTAGTCCAACCACCCATTTTACACAGTAAGTTTTAGTGCTATTTTCTTTTTCATACAAAACAGTGAAGCTGTTTGGAGTGGTTTTCTCTTACGTAGTGCTATCTGTTTTATATTAGGAAGACCCAAATTTTGGTTCAGTCGTTATCAGCTTAATGGCTATACTAGTTCATAATGATTTTTATGTGGGTATTTTGAACTAAATAGCAATTGTGAATTTTAAAAGAAGTTAAGGGTGAAATTGGAGAAGCGTTAAACAAAATAAAATCCTGGCAATTTGTTAGCCTTTCTTCTGTAACAATGTTCCAGAGGGAGTTGTGAACATTATAGATTAGTGACCTTCTGGATGGCAGATCTATTTTTTTTTAAGTGTAGAATACTTGAATACTTAAGTGAACAATTAAAGAAGAGAAGGTAGCTTGATTTTAGACATAAATAACTATATGGATGACTAGAAACAAGTGGGTTATATTTTATTAGATTTAAAAATATATTTCGACAAAGTTTACACCTTAAATTCTATTTTAAAAACCTGAATAAACACTAACTATATAAGTAATCTTGGGGACCTTTATGTGAATAGGTCATTTGTCTGAGCCAATAACAAAACTATAGGAATAGATATCATTTCTTGGAATGGAGGAACTTTGGGCATTCTCTACAAGTTGAGACCATTTTCATGCAATGTTTGTTTTTTAATTATTTGAAAGACAGAGGTAAAAGATGGGTCCCAGGACTGGGTAATAATATATAAAACTGCCTGGGATAAATTCTAGTTTAGAGCTCTATGAGTTAGAAGTGGTAGATGCCTTTTAATGTAGTCATGAATAAGTGAAAATAATCTCGATCATGACTATGTGATGTTATGCAGAAAGATAAGGGGGAAATTAAAGGTTTTAAGCAAGGGCATGCCATGATTTGCTATGTTTAAAATTTTTTTTATATGTTTATTTATTTTTGAGAGAGAGAGAGAGAGAGAGAGAGAGAGAGAGAGAGAGAGAGAGAGAGAGAGAGAGAGAATGAGCAGGGGAGGGGCAGAGAGAGAGAGGAAGACACGGAATTTGAAGCAGGCTCCAGGCTCTGAACTGTTAGCACAGAGCTGGATGCAGGGCTTGAACTCAAACTGCAAGATCATGACCTGAGCTGAAGGTGAATGCTTAACCGTCTAGGCCACCCAGGTGCCCCTGATTTGCTATGTTTTTAAAACATCTTTCTTGAGTCCTGTGTGCCATGGTAAGAAATTAAGAAATTGGTAGAGTAGTAAGGAGATTATTGTAATGGTCTAGGCAAAATATGATGGTTCCTATCTTAGCTTGGGCTGCTATACCAAAATACCATAAACTGGTGGTTTAGTCAACAGGCATTTGTTAATCATAGTCCTGGAGGCTGGGAAGTCCAAGATCAGGGTGCCGGCATGGTCCGGTTCTGGTGAGGACTCTCTTCCTGGCTTGCCGATGTCTGCCTTCTTGCTATGTCCTCACATAGCAGAGAGAAGGATGTTCAGGTTTCTTCTGGGGTTTCCAGTGTCATAACCTACCCCTTCCCCAGGCTCTACCTCCTACGCTTATCACACTGTGGGGTTAGGGACTCAACATAAGAATTTTGGTGGTGCACAAACAGTCTGTGACCTAGACTAAGGTAGTAACAATGGAAAAGTAACAGAGTGGACAGAATAGAGGAAAATTTTGGAGGTGTAAAAGGTAGAACTTGCTGATGAATTCGGTGTCTGGATTTGATGGAGAATGAAGGGTTGAGAATGACTCTCAAAAGTCTGCTTCAGTAAGAGGATGAAGTAAGTGGGTGGAGATGCCATTTGCTGAAATGGAGGAAGCCAGATGAGGAGCAGCTTTGGGAAAGGGAAGATTGAGAGAGAGAATATTGAATAGGATGAGCTGTGGATCTGATAATTTTTTTTCTTTTAAAATTTTTATTTAAATTCTAGTTAGTTAACATACAGTGCATTACTAGTTTCAGGAGTAGAATTCAGTGATTCATCACTTCCATATAACACCCACTGCTCATCATTAATACCCATTACCCATCTAGCCCATCCCTCACCTCCCTCCATCAACCCTTAAGAGTCTCTTATGGTTTGTTTCCCTCTCTGTCTCCCCCCCCCCCGCCATGTTTGTTTATTTATTATTGTTTTGTTTCTTAAATTCTACATATGAGTGAAATCATGGTATTTGTCTTTCTCTGACTTATTTCACTTAGCATAATACACTCTAGTTCCATCCACATTGTTGCAAATGGCAAGATTTTATTCTTTTTGATGGCTGAGTAATTTTCTGTTGTTTATATATACCACATCTTCCTTATCCATTATTCATCAGTTGATGGACATTTGGGCTCTCTCCATAGTTGGGTTATTGTTGATAATGCTGTTATAAACATTAGGGTGCATGTACCTTTCTTAATCTGTATTTTTGTACCCTTTGGATAAATACCTAGTAGTGCAATTGCTGGGTCATAGGGTAGTTCTATTTTTAACTTTTGAGAGACCTCCACATTGTTTTCCAGAGTGGCTTCTCCAGTTTGCATTCCTCCTGCAGTTGTCTTGTCTTGTCTTGTCTTTTCTCTTTTTTCTCTTTTCTTTTCTTTTCTTTTTTCTTTTCTTCCCCTTCCATTTCCCCTTCCCCTTCCCCTTCTCTTCCTTTTTATTTATTTATTTATTTAAAAAAATTTTTTTAACGTTTATTTATTTTTGAGACAGAGAGAGACAGAGCATGAACGGGGGAGGGGCAGAGAGAGGGGGAGACACAGAATTGGAAGCAGGCTCCAGGCTCTGAGCCATCAGCCCAGAGCCCGACGTGGGGCTCGAACTCACGGACCACGAGATCGTGACCTGAGCTGAAGTTGGACGCTTAACTGACTGAGCCACCCAGGCGCCCCTTCTCTTCCTTTTTAAATAGGTTACACGCTCAGCATGAACCCCAGTGTAGGGCTTGAACTCATTACTCTGAGATCCTGAGCTGACATCAAGAGTTGGATGCTTAACCCACCGAGTGACCCAGACACCCTACACCTGTTGTTTCTTGTGTTGTTTAATTTTAGCAATTCTGACAGGTATAAGGTGGTATCTCATCATGGCTTTGATTTGTATTTCCCTGATAATAAGTGATGTTGGGAATCTTTTTATGTGTCTGTTAGCCACCTGGATGTCTTTGGGAAAAGTGTCTATTCATATCTTTTGCCCATTTCTTCACTGGATTGTTTGTTTTTTGGGTGTTGAGTTTGATCAGTTCCTTATTGATTTTTGGATACTATCCCTTTATAAGATAGGTCATTTGCAAATATCTTCCCCCATTCTGTAGGCTGCCTTTTAGATTTGTTGATTGTTTCTTTCACTGTGCCAAAGCCTTTTATGGTGATGAAGTCCCAGTAGTTCATTTTGGCTTTTGTTTCCTTTGCCTCTGGCAACGTGTCTAGTAAGAAGTTGGTCTGGCTGAGGTCAAAGAGGTTGCTGCTTATGTTCTCCTCTAGGATTCTGATGGTTTCCTGTCTCACATTTAGGTCTTTATGGATCTGATAATTCTTATTTTCTCAAAAACTTGAGGCATGTGAAAGAACACAATCTTTATATATGAGCATCAATATACTCTTAAGTGTTACTTTTGTAAAGAGATCATTTTCTGTGTTTCACATAATGGTTTTTAACCTCGCCTTTTTTTTTTTTTTGTCTCCACTATTTACATGTAACACATACTCATCATAACTGCTCTCCCTGAAGGTATTTCAGGGAGGTAGGAAAAGAACTGATAAGTCAGTTTCCCTGCATGTGGTGTGATTGGAAAAAGCACTGTAGGAATGAGTATCATGTACTCTTCCACCTCTTCCCCAAACCTGCTTGAGAATCATTTCCTTAAAATCTTCTGTGAATGGCTTTTGACATGTTCACATTTCTTTAAATGCTTTAAAAAATGGATTGGCCACACTGGTTCATAGGTGGGAGGGGCTCTCAGATGGTCTGGGCACCTCCATTTTCTAGGTGAGAATACTAAGCATCTGAGAGGTTGGCATTTACTTAAGAATGCAGATGTTGTGGCTGGTTAACAGGAGGTATGTTGAATAGTAGAACTCCAGGAATCAGAATCCCAGCCTATAATTCTTTCCATGACACATGCTCTTGAATTCTCAATTTCTCTCATAGGAGAAATTCTTATGAATAATACAAAAATGAAGTATGTTTTATAAGAAATACATTTGGTAAGGTAAAAAATTATATTGTCCCTGTAGAGAGATTTTACGTTTACAATTTGATATAGGGTTGATTCTTGAGTCCTTAGTCGAGCAGTTTAACACCTAAAAGTATCTGCATTGTTCTAGGCACTGGATGTATAAAGGTAACTAAGGATAAACTGTTCCCAAGCAGCTGATGGAGTGAGAGAGACAAACATACAAATGAAAAACATCGCCCTTAGTGTGATAGTTATTAGAGCATTTGTAGAATAAGAGGGAACATGGGGCTTCCACATAACGGGGAAATAGCTAATTTCACTGGGAGAGATCAGGGTGGCTTCCTTGGAGGAGTTGTGTTAAGCTGAGTTGGGGGTAGACATTGGCTATGTACTCTTTGAACTACCCTGACCCCCCTTCCCTGGGAGCTAATTTTATTTTTCTTGTTGATCCCAAAACATTAACAAGAGCCTTGTTGTATGCTAACTGAAGAATATAAGTTTGGGATTATTATCTGTAAAGCATTAAAAGTATTTCTAATGGAAGTGGCAAGAAAATCGGCCACACACACACCGACTCTCTCTTCCTCTCTTTAACCCAGGTATTCTAGTTGCCATAACAACCTGATTGTGTAGTGCATTTGCTACTGTGGTGGACATTGTGTCAGCAGGTTCCATTGTAAGCTGCAGTTTTCAGGATTTGAAAATTCAACATCCTATTCACTGACATGACATATAAAATTCCATCTGCTGATTGGCTTTGTTTACCCTTATAATTGAATATTAAAAGTCATTCTCCTCTCTGGTCATGTCGAAAAAGTCCATTTGTTTGTTCAGTGTCTAGGATTCTGCTTCTGGTTGTGAATATTTTATTGCTAAAGGAAATCTCCGTATCTGATCAAGTTATCTTAGTTTGTAATTTGGAAATTGAGGCTCTGAAGGGTTAAATGACTTCCCTATGGGAACACAGTTCACCAGTAATTTAGTAGTTCATCCACTACAGCTCTGATGGTATTGGAGTTCAGCAGCATCTTGTTCTTAGTGAGCTCTCTGAGCTTTGGTTAAATCTCACAACTCATGTAAATATGTGTCTCTGTGTATTTGATGTGTGTCCTGTCTTGTCTAGTAACATCCTTTTGTGTTACACACTGAGGCGTGTAAACTTGTTTGTATGTCTGTCCAATCTCCACCAAGCTGAGCTTCTCAGGGTCGGACGCTGCACTGTACTTACCATGATTTCTCCAGAATTTGCTGGGAAGGATCAGCTCCTCCTCTTCTTCTTTCTTGCTCTGACGCCAGTGCACCTGGCTTCTGATCTTTGTTGTCTGTTCCTACTCCTTTGACCTAATGACCTGTTACTGGCTGTTGTAGTCTGACTCTAGGACTCAGGTCCACAGGGGAGCACAGAAGATGAGGACAGAGGACGTAGTGAGGGGGATGGAGGGGGGGGGGTGTTCTAGGTGGAGGGAGAAGCACATGGAAACATCTGGAAACACCAGAGAGCTTGGTGCTTGGAGGGCTGTGGGCTTTGAATAAAGTACAGGGAGAGGTGGGAAAGACGTTAGAGCTGTCCAGGCTACTAAAGGTAGGCTTGGACTGGACTTCCTACTAAGGAATTTGAACTTCATCTGGTAGGTAATAGGGACCTATTAAAAGGTCTTAAGTAGGGGATTGATATGAAGAGATTACCTAAAAATGAAGAGTCTTGGAGACTGAACTATGCATGGAAAAAAAGAGGGGCATGGGTAGATATACATTCTCTGAAGTAGGAAAATGTGAGCACAGAGGAGAGAGCAATTATTGCTGCCTGGGGTGTGATGACAGGGAACTTGTACAAAAGAGGTGATATTGCAGCTGGATTTTAGTGGGTAGCTAGGATTACACCAGGTGGGGACATGGGGGAGATGGCATTTGAGAGATGAGAAGCAGCCTTTGTTCAAACAAAGGATTGGAGGCAAGAACACGCTTGGTATGTTAGCAATACCCTGACTGTGTCATTGTTGGTGCAGTGTGAGCTCCAAAGGGGCCCATGGCTTGAGATCAGATTGGATGTGTTGGGCTGAGACCAGGTTGCCAGAAGTTTTGATGCCCTGCTAAGGACTAGAGACTTTATGCTCCAGATAGAAAGAAGGGAGCCATGTGTTTTGTTTGTTTGTTTGTTTGTTTGTTTGTTTTTTAAAGCAGCAAGAAGACATTGAGCTGATGTAGAGAAATAGCTCTGGCAGTGTAGAGACTGAGTCGGACAAGGTGGGAATTGCCAGCATGGAGCAAAGGCAGGGAGTGGAAAGGGAGCTTTCCCATTCAAGCTCCTGGGTGGATTATTTTGCCATTTATCAAGGTTAGGAAGATAGGAAGAGGAGACCCATTTGGGTTAAAGATAATATTTGTTTATTATTTTATTACTTATTTTTTTGGGGGGGTTAAAGATAGTATTTAAAGAATTGTATCTAAATTAACAAAATAATGTGTAATTTACTTACAAAATGCTCAGATCCTAAGCCAACATTTTGACAAGTGTTGACAATTGTATACACCTGTGTAGTCACCACCGCAAACAAATAGAATAGTGGTGCTTGACCTTGAGTATGCATCAGATACAGGAGGGTGGCTTGTCAGGCACAGATTGCTGTGTCCCTCCCTGCCACCCCTCCCCCCCACCCCCAGAGTTTCAGATTCAGTAGGTCTGGGGCAGGAACTTGAGAATTTACATTTCTAACAATTTCCAGATGCTGCTAGTTCAGGGACAGCACCTTGAAAATAGCTGCTATGAAACATTACCATCATCACTCCAGAAAGGCCTCCCCCCGCCCTCCCACCCCTACCCCCCCCCCCCCCCCACCTGCCCTCCACTCCCTGTCGCCCTCCACTCCCCAGGGAACCTGGCTTGCTTTCTGTCACCATGATTAGTTTGACTGGTCTTTAAAGGCAAGCAAATAGGATTAGGCAATATGTATTCTTTTATGTCTGATTTTTTCCACACAATGTAATGGTTTTGAGATTCACTCATATTGTTGCATGTAGTTTATTCCTTTTTATTGCAGACTAGTTTTGATCATGTGAATATAGCACAATTTGTTCATCAGTTCTCTTGTCCACAGATATTTCCCTAGTTCCAATTTTGGGCTATTATGAAGACAACTTCTATGAACACTATGTACAAGTCTTTTGGTGGCTATATGCTTTCATTTCTCTAGGAGTGGACATGCTGGGTCATAGGGTAGATTGCTGTTGAGTTTTCTAAGAAGCTGCCAAATTATTTTCCATACTGGTTATGATGTAACTAGTTGAGTTGTGATTAAATGTTCATTGACTCTTGTGAGGTTGCTAGATATTGACTAGACTGAAGGACTTTTGTCAAAGAAGAAAAGGTTATGGGACGCCTGGGTGGCTCAGTCAGTTGGGCATCCGACTTCAGTTCAGGTCATGATATCATGGTCTGTGGGTTTGAGCCCCGTGTCAGGCTCTGCTGACAGCTCAGGGCCTGGAGACTGCTTTGGATTCTGTGTCTCCCTCTCTCCCTGCCCCTCCCCTGCTTGTGCTCTGTCTCTGTCTCTCTCAAAAATAAATAAACATTTAAAAAATTTTTAAAAAAAGAAGAAAGGGCTAGGTTGGACAGGGAAGTTTGACAGACTTAACCTTTGGGGCGTACACATAGTTAATCAACAGTGATGCAACTCTTCTCTCAAACCCGAACACAACTTAAATCTGTGGTTGGTCTTAAAAAATGTGGATTAGTATTCATTCAAAGAACATTTATTAAGCGTTTATTGTTTGCTAGTCACATAAGGGTACTTGGGTCCCCAATACCTGCCCCAAAGAGCTCACAGATAAAGGAAATTTCTGTCCTTTCAGAAGGTGTAAGGCAATGCCTTAGCTCTCAACTGCTCTTAATTCTAGTTTATCTCAATACCATTATACCAGAAATCCTAAGCACCAGGGGATCATGACATAAGCAAAAAACTCCAAAGCATTTCAAATCATTGGGGAAAAAGATGGATTTGTTAATCAGTGATGTTAGCACTGGTGGAGTCACCAACTGGAAAAAAAGTGGGATTCAAAACTCATACCATGTCACAGGATCGAGTCCACGAGGGTCAAAATTTTAGTGTAAAATAAAAAAAACCATAAAAGTCTTAGAACGAATCACTGCCAAATTGTTTTGTAATGTCAGAATGGGGAGAGTCTTTCTGAATATTTCACAAAACCCAGAAACCATAAAAGAAAAGACCATTAAATGTGATTACATAAAAATTAAGAATTTGTGCCTGGCAAAGCCATGCCGAAAGACAAATGACTACGTACATGGGGTGGGGGTTGGAGAGAGGATTGTAGCTCCTGTGATAGAGAACCAATTGCCAATGTATGTATAATGAGTTTTAAAAGCCTTGTTGAACATGGGCCAAGGCTATGAGCAGACTGTTCACAGCACATGAAATTCAAATGGCTCTTAAACATGTGAGAAGATGCTCAACCCACTCATGACAAGAAAATGCAAATTACGTTAAACCAGAAGACATATTTTCAGCTCTCAGACTGACAGATCAGAAAGTTTGGTGAGATACCGCGTTGGCAAAGGTGAGGATGCGTGGTGTTGGAGACACGTGTTCGGGTCGAAGGAATAACAGGAGCAGGAGGTGGGGGCTCAAAAGTAGGGTCTGCAAGTTCAAAGGGGGCAGGGAACGTAGAGGCAAGCCTGTTGCCAGTAGCACGGAGCGACAGCAGGAAACCGACGTCAGGGGAGAAGACAGGGAAACCAGACACGTCCAGGCGAGAACTGGAAGTGCTCATCTGTGTGGAAGCAAGCAGCCCTGCAGGGACCAGCACCCCAGAGTGGCACTTGAAATGACTGATCCAGGGTCACCACAAGAGGTTACATTATGCCCAAACATTAAAATGGAATTTTAAATGAAACAGATGTCACACACCCAATAAATGATCATTTAAAGGGATTTCTTTCCCAGTTACCTCAAATGTAAGTTTTAGAGAATACTTTGTATTTGAAGATGCTGAATAAATGAAGTACGTCTTTTACTATTTTAGTTGCTTATTGCCATTGTCAGATTCTCCTACGGTGAGTTATGCTACATCACTGGATGTTTAGGACGATAGTGGCCAGTGAGAGACCCCGTTGTCTCTCTTTGCTTGCCAGGGAACAGCTAACATAGTTACTGACTGGGAGACAGATGAACTACTACTGCTTGATTTTGGAAAAGCAAGTAATAGGCATTAAATGAACAGAATGGTGCTTTTTATTTTTTTATTATTTTTTAAAATTTTTTATTAAAATTTTTTCTAAGGTTTATTCATTTTTCAGAGACAGAGAGACAGAGCGTGAGTGGGGGAGGGGCAGAGAGAGAGAGGGAAACACAAAATCTGAAGCAAGCTCCAGGCTCTGACCTGTCAGCACAGAGCCCGATGCCGGGCCGAACTCACAGATGGCCAGATCATGACCTGAGCTGAAGTCAGACACTCAACCGACTGAGCCACCCACGCACCCCGGTGCTTTTTATTTTTAATTCCCTTTCCCTTCCCTCCAGTCATATTTCTTTTTCCCCCCTCCTCATATTTCTTAACCTTCTTTTATCACTCCTGCTTCATTGCCCGTTTGACTCTCAGAAACCTAGAATTCATGATGCTGTATCACTTTTCATGACTACTTCAGCATCAGAGGCAAAAGGTTAGCCCAGATAACTATTTGCGATACCTTCTGGTCTGGGATGTTATCATTCTCTGCAGCACTCCATGGTTTTAAGCATTGTACATTGTGGATTATGCCTTCAGATTTGATAAGTATTAGGGGCAAATAGGGCACCAAATATTTAATGAGTTTCCTGTCTGCTTACATTCCTAACAAAGAATACAATTATATGCTCAAACCAAAAAGTTACCTTCATTTACATTTTCCTTCTCACAATTTGATTGCTATCTAGAGTTAAAAAAAAAAAACAAAAACCAAACCAACTAATCCTGTGCCCAAGTATATTTCAGTAGTCCTTCTCAGTCACTAAGGCAAAAGCTGAAGCAGAAAGATAAACTAAGAGAGTACTTCTAATGCTGATCAGTATAGATCCTACAGGATTTTCGGATAGGCAAGACTGCAGGTGTTGTTAAAAAAAAAAAAAAAACTGTGATAAATAAGTATCTTCTATGTTGTCTGAAAATTAAGGGTATCATTTTGTATTGGATTCTTGGACAGGTAGTCATTGTCCATTAGAAAACGTAATGACTGGGGAGCCTGGGTGGCTCAGTCAGTTGAGCATTGACTCTTGGTTTCAGCTCAGGTCATGATCTCTCAGTCCCATGGGATTGGGCCCCATGTCAGACTCTGTTCTAGCAGAGTGGAGCCTGCTTGGAATCATCTCTCTCTCTCTCTGCCCCTCCCTCACATGCACATGCATGCTGTCTCTCAAAAATAAATAAATAAGCATTTAAAAAAATGAAGCCTAAAAAAGAAAAAAAGAAAACCTAATGACTGAGAAATATAGATACTGATAATTCAGGTATCATTCCTCTCAACAGTTGAGTGTGTGAGACTAGAAGTAGATGGAGAAGTCTGTTTTACTAATACTGGGAATCTATATGCCCTTGGAAACAAAGCAAAACAAAATACTTCTTTTTTTTAATAATTAAAATTTTAATTTAAGTTTATTTATTTGTTTTGAAAGAGAGAGAAGGTGTGAGTCAGGGAGGGGCAGAGAGATAGGGGGAGAGAGAGAGAATCCCAGGCAGACTGCTCGCTGACAGCAGAGAGCCCAATGTGGGCCCTGAACCCAAGAACCGGGAGATGATGACCTGAGCAGAAGTTGGAAGCTCAACTGTGACTGAGCCACCCAGACACCCCTGAGTCGTTGCCTTTTTAGCTCCATGTGAACAAGGGTCCTGTCAAACTCGGTGTCCGTGTGGGCAGCTTTCTTCCTAAGGTACTATGTTAGGCACTCAAATACAGTTACTGGTTGATTGACAGACTTTGGCCCGCATCATTTTCCTCGGTGGGACAGTGTCATTTCCACATCTAGTTCAACCATCTCCGAAAATAAGATGAGGTTGAATTGTTGCACAAAAACCTAATGCTTGTTTAATCTCTGTTTTTCCATTGATGCTGTTCTGGGAGCCATTTCTTTTTTTTTTTTTAAAAGAGTGAATACTATTTCATCATTTATGCAATTTTGTATCTTTTCAGACATTCATTATAATTTTTTTGCCATGGAACGCATTGATGTCTGACTCAGAGAAGGCTGAAATTGTAACGAATGAGACTTAATTTGTAATCTCTCTCTCATCAGCAGATGCTACAGGTGCTATCAATTATAGAGAAGCATCTACAGATGGGGACGTAGGATACATGTAGGAGTCCTCCTCTAATAGGTCTTGCAGTGGGTTGCAAGGTGTAGTGTGTTTTCTTGGTGCTTTGCCGTGTTTCAGCTCCCTCCACCTGTACCCCCAGAAACCTAGAGTGAACTTTTTCTTTTTCTTTTTTTTCTTTTTTAATTTTTATTATTTATTTATTTATTTATTTATTTTTCTTTTTTAATTTTTAAATTAAAAATTTAAAGGCGCCACTCCCGATGTGGGGCTTGAACTCGGGACCCTGAGATGAAAAGAGTTGCGTGCTTTACTGACTGAGCCAGCTGGCTGCCCCTGTTTTTTGCTTTTTTTTTTTTTTTTTTTTTGATGTGGAAAACAACTGACTTATTTTTCTCAATGAAGGCAATATTAATATTTCTGCCCCCTCATTTGTGAGCTGCTGTTATCTCTATAGCCACCTTGATACAGACTCTTCAAAAGCTGGGCCAGATGGAGTGAATTTGTTTCTAACATACATCTTTTGTTGCTAGAGCTGCATAAACCCCAGGTGATCTAGAGATCTTGCAGTTGAAATTGAATGGGGTTTTGAGCTACAGAGCTGTGCTTATTTGGATGAAGAACAGTGAATTGTGTGTGGCAGGTATTTAGGAAATTACTATTTGGCATTTGTCTTATCCAGCTTTATAGATGGAATTGAGAGTGATTTCCCTGAAGGATAGAAGCATCCTTCTCAGTGAAGACGCCTTTTTTTTTTTTTTTTTTACTTTGAAGTCTAACTATCAATGTATCCTCCTGTGCTATCATGGTCTTTCTTTTTTTTTTTTTAATGTTTTTTATTTATTTTTGGGACAGAGAGAGACAGAGCATGAACGGGGGAGGGGCAGAGAGAGAGGGAGACACAGAATCGGAAACAGGCTCCAGGCTCCGAGCCATCAGCCCAGAGCCTGACGCGGGGCTCGAACTCACGGACCGCGAGATCGTGACCTGGCTGAAGTCGGACGCTTAACCGACTGCGCCACCCAGGCGCCCCTCATGGTCTTTCTTAAACAATTTCTTTTCATAATGATTTTATATTAATTGTATGTGTGATACTTTACTAACAGACATGGTCCTGGGACTCAGGAAGTAACCTTCATCTTCATTTTTCTTCCACCTTATTTGTTTGGTTGGCTTTTTCTGGGGTGACCCTAACTGGGTAGGTAGGTACCTTTTCCCTCTTATCTGGGAGTAGCTAAGTAATACAGTTTTCTTTATTCCTATTATGGAGACGTTTGTCATATAGCATGGAGTGGATTTAATTTTTTTTGAATTTAATCTTTTTAATTTACATCCAAGTTAGTTAGTACATGGTGCAACAATGATTTGAGGATTAGATTCCTTAATGCCCCTTACCCTTTAGCCCATCTCCCCTCCCACAATCCCTCCAGTGATGCTCTGTTCTCCATATTTAAGAGTCTCTTAGGTTTTGTCCCCCTCCTTGTTTTTATATTATGTTTGCTTCCCTTCCCTTGTGTTCATCTGTTCTGTATCTTAGAGTCCTCATGTGAGTGAAGTCATATGATATTTGTCTTTGTCTGACTAATTTCGCTTAGTATAACATCCTCTAGTCCCATGCACATAGCTGCTAATGGCAAGATTTCATTCTTTTTGATTGCCGAGTAATACTCCATTGTTATGTATATACCACATCTTCATTCAGTGGATTTAATTTTTTTTTTTTAATTTTTTTTTCAACGTTTTTTTATTTATTTTTGGGACAGAGAGAGACAGAGCATGAACGGGGGAGGGGCAGAGAGAGAGGGAGACACAGAATCGGAAGCAGGCTCCAGGCTCCGAGCCATCAGCCCAGAGCCTGACGCGGGGCTCGAACTCACGGACCGCGAGATCGTGACCTGGCTGAAGTCGGACGCTTAACCGACTGCGCCACCCAGGCGCCCCTCAGTGGATTTAATTTTTGAGGTCACCATGGCTCCTTTAGCTGAAGGAGCACCTTAGAACTTTTTATAGCTTTTGAGCCTGGGTGAACTCAATGCTGTAATGGTAACAATAATCAACTATAAAAACTGTAAGTTTTATTATGTGGCTAAATATGTAAAATTTCATTTGAAGGAAATACAGAATTATCTTTAAAAAATTTTTTTTAATGTTTATTTTTGGGAGAGAGATACAGAGTGCTGGCAGGGGAGGGCAGAGAGAGAGGAAGACACAGAATCCCAAGCAGGCTCCAGGTCCTGAACTGTCAGCACAGAGCCCGACGCTGGGCTCAAACTCACAGACCACGAGATCATGACCTGAGCTGAAGTCGGATGCTTAACTGACTGAGCCACCTAGGCACCCCACACAGAATTATCTTAATATTACATGTGTGTATATTTGTAATACAGATAATTTGCAGTAGCGTTTGGGTACTGATTTATTCATTCTAGAAACATCTGCTGGGCAGCACTGTGTGTTGGGGCACTGTGCTAGGAGTGAGGGGGGCGTCGGTGAAGGTGCAGAGAAGAAAAGTCTTGGTTCCTCCCTTGAGCTTTCCGGCTAGGGGAGTGGGTGGATCTGCATTTATGTGACCAACACCTGATGGAAGTACCTAGAAAGCGGAGAACACAAGAAGAGTGAGTAGTCTGCTGGGGGAAATCTGTACTAGGAGTGCTGGTATTTAAGTGATGTGCAGAGGCCTTGTTGGGGAGAGAGAAGGGTGGAGACTAGGAAAGAGTAAGGAAAGACTGGGAAAGGAGAAGGCAAATATTTAAAGGAAGGAGTGATCAATGAGTAAAAAGAGGTTTTAAAGTGCCAGTTGTGGGGCGCCTGGGTGGCTCAGTCAGTTGGGCGTTGGACCTTGGCTCAGGTCATGATCTCATAGTCCGTGGGTTCGAGCCCTGTGTCGGGCTTGCTCAGAGCCTGGAGCCTGCTTCAGATGCTGTGTTCTCCCTCTCTCTCTCCGCCCCTCCCCTGCTTGTGCTCTCTGTCTCAAAAATAAATAAATAAACATTAAAAAATAATAATAAAGTGCCAGTAATTTTGGCATAGGAGTCACTGTGAGGAAGGCAGATCCAGTGGAGTGGAGAGGGTAGAATCCAGAGCAGGGCAGGGAGAGGGGGTTGATGAATGAGCAAGAAGAAAATGGAGGGAGCCTAAGGGCAGCTTGCTTTAGGAAGTTCATTGAGGAAGAGGCAGAGTTTGAGGGAGGGGCAAGACCATGGGAAAGGTGTGCGTGGCTCGTAGGATATTTAAAACTCCTTGGGGCGCCTGGGTGGCGCAGTCGGTTAAGCGTCCGACTTCAGCCAGGTCACGATCTCGCGGTCCGTGAGTTCGAGCCCCGCGTCAGGCTCTGGGCTGATGGCTCGGAGCCTGGAGCCTGTTTCCGATTCTGTGTCTCCCTCTCTCTGCCCCTCTCCCGTTCATGCTCTGCCTCTCTCTGTCCCAAAAATAAAAAAAAAAAATTAAAAAAAAAAAAAAAAAATAAAACTCCTTAAAGTCGAGGAGACTTGAGCTTGTTGGTGAGTTGAGAAGGAATTATAAAAGATGAGATTGAAATAAAAGAAAAAAAGGGTTAATAGTTTGTAGGTCTGAGTCTGAGAGGAAGCAGGAGAGGAAAGAGAATATTAATAATCCTATAGGTCATTTTGTTTTGTTTGTATCTCCACTCTTTGTTCTTCTGGAACCGTAGAGAACAGTGTTATGCTCACCACAAACTGGAGACACAGTAGAACATAAAATCAGTAGCTGTCATTCTCAACAAGTGTCCGCTGTTACGTTCAGTATGAGCAGGTGAGTTCTGAGACAGAGTGAGTTGGAAACTGTGCCTAGAACCTATGGAATTATTGAGGTTATGTAGAGAAAACATAGAGCAGTAGATGAATGCAGGGCTATTTCAGAATTTGTGTTTATTCAGGTAGATTAGGAAGGAAATTTGTTTCCTGTATGTGTGGAGTCATTTGGGCAAAATGCTTACTGCCTTCCAGGAGGCAGGTGTGCTGGGAGGGCGGGCTCGAGAATAGTGAGATGAGAGAGAGACCCTGTGAAGAGGAAAAAGGGAACTAATGAAGGGACTTGAAGGCTTGCTTAGTGTTTATTTAACTTTTGGTTCAGAGACTAATGGCTGTAAAGTATTAGATTGACATGGTCAAAGTATTAATTGTTACATTGTTTTCGGAATGCTGTGAAGCGACTGGAACCTGGGAGGCTGAATGTATTTGTTTCCCTCCGGCCTGGAGGCCTTGAGAAAGGTTTGGGACTCAAGGCAGGAATGCCACACAAGATTTCTCCAGATGTGGCCTCTGCCAGGGTCTTGCCTCCTCTGTCCCAAGTTCATCCTGTATTTAATAATAGCAAGCCTACTTGTAGTTTCCAGAACATACAATGTGCTCTACCCTTTTACCAGTTGTCTTATCTGATTATACCCCTAATCAACTTTTCCCTTTGCCTTAAAAACTCACTAATCCTCATTTCCTTTCTGAAACTTCCCCCGATGCTCTAGTGTAGTTGGTCAGTCCTTTGTGGTGTCTCTCTACCTTGGACCCATGTTTTCACAATGGTTGTAATGACTTGTTTGGGTGTCTGTCTCCCTTACAACCTTTGAGCTATTCGAGGGCAGAGGCAGTGCCTTTTGTCTTTGAGGTTCAGCACCTAGCATCAATAAATGTTTGTTGAAATGAATTGAGTTGAATTGTCATATTTAAATAATCTTCAAAAACTGTACTTCATTTTATTTTATTTTATTTTATTTTATTTTATTTTATTTTATTTTATTTTATTTTATTTTATTTTTTAATGTTTATTTATTTTTGAGAAAGGGAGAGACACAGAGAGCAAGCAGAGGAGGGGCAGAGAGAAAGGGAGACACAGAATCTGAAGCAGGCTCCAGGCTCTGAGCTGTCAGCACAGAGCTCAACACAGGGCTGGTATCCATGAACCATGAGATCATGACCTGAGTTGAAGTTGGACACTTAACCAACTGAGCCACCCAGGTGCCCCAAAACTGTACTTCATTTTAGACACATTCTTGGGGGCTCAAACTCCTGCCATTGTATCCATGAGTTTAGTGATGGGTTTTTTTTCCCCCTTACATTGTCAGATTCTTTAGGTATTTATTAAGAGCTGGGAAAGTGTTACTTAGAAGCATGATTACTTTCTTTATGATAATTTGTAAAGCAAATTATTAGTTTAGTTCTTGGTTCTTTATATCAGTTTGCATAGCAACTGAGACAGCTGATATAGGCAATTAAGAGACATTATTTGATATTCTCATAAGCATATGGGATATGTTTAGAAATAGCATGTGGTCTCTTATGTTAATATCTAACTGTATATATGCTTGAGTATGTTTACATGTATAGTTGCAGAAGATGTTTTTGTCATTATCGAAAATGAAAAACCTTTTTAAAATGGGTGGAAATGTTCATGGATTTTCCACCTAGCAGAAACTCATTATTGCAATATTTGCCATCCATCACAGATAGAACTTAGCTATCATTTTTGTTCCAAATGATTGTTTTCAAGGTAGTCTAAGCAATTACACTTGATGGTTAAATTATTTAATTTTGCAGTCCCCATGCCAGGTATTTCTATTTTCTTTATCTTTTTCTCTCAACCTCTCATGATGGTTTTTTACTTCTTCTGTCCCTTAGTTGGGGTATACCTCTCAGTTTTCTAGAAACGAAAGCGCTTGGAGCGCCCCAGCTGTTAGGCTTTGCCCTGCCTCACACTGGGAGCGTTTGTTTGCTGTTGCCCAGGCCAGCCTCATCTGGTGGACATGTGTCTGACTGCCTGTATTTTCTGTCCATGGTTTCTTGGATTAGATGGGAAAATTAGGCTGGAGGGGTTGAGAGTTTGGATCTTGAGTTTATAGCCTTTTACTTAATCTTCCTGTTTTCAGTGGAGCCCCTCCACCCCCTTCCCTAGCTACAGCTAGATCCCTGAGGCCAGGATGCTTCCAGTTCTGTGGTTCTAACCTCATCTGCATATTAGGACCACCTCCAGAGATTTTGAACCAGATTCACAACCAGCCACACCCCATATCCGTGAAAATTCAGATCAGAAACTCTGGTGGGACTCATGTAAGTTTTTTTTTAAAAGCTCTCCAGATAATTACAATGTGCGGCCGGGTAGGTAGGGACATTGTTGCTTTGACGGTTCCTTCTATATAACCTGGCCCCTCAGTATATCTCAGGCCCCCTACCCCCTTTCACCTTCACCTGCCTCATCACGTCAGCTGCCACACTGTTCACGCTTGGAGTTTGCTTCCACCTTGAGGCTGGTGCACCCACCCCCATCTGTCTGGAATACTCTTTCCCTGGATGTCTGCATAGCTCACTTCTTTCTTTCTCTGATTTCTCCTCTTAAGCAAGAACCACACCCCCTTCCTGTCCTCTGCCCTTGCTCCATAGCAGCGTCTGATCTGTCAATGAGGTACTTGCTGATTCTCCCCCACTAGAGGGGAGGCCCCATGGGGACCAGCCTTAGTTTTGTTTCCTCAAGATTCCTCTGACTGTAAGGACTGCACCTGGCACAGAATAGCTGCTTGCTACCAGTCAGTTAATTTCCCTAGGTAAGTTACTTGCTGGTGTTGGTGGGAGGGTCCGTTATGTGAGGGCACCGTGTTGGGCAGCAGATCTGGGGAGTTTAACTGCTCTAAGATCTGTTCAGCATCCTTTCTCCTTGCGGCCCTCCCTGCAGCCCACTAGTCAGAGATACCCTTGCCTCATTCCTATGCCTTTCTTCTGGGCTCCCCTTCTAAGGCTCACATTCCGACCGCTGCCCGATTAGTTTCCCCTTCTGCCCCCCACCCCTGATTTGGCTGCTGTCATCTCTTCTCTTTGTATGGATTTATGCTGAAGAAAATGTCTTTAACAGTTATTTTTGTGAGAGTGCAGGAGGGAGCAGAGGTAACATTTGCATTCAGCCCACTCTGTTTCACCAGAAGTTGGGCCCTTCATTAATTCCTGCCTTATTCACTTACAGATTAATTTCTTCCATGAATTTACTGACTACCACCTCTGTGCCAGGCATATATGAATAACATATACAGTTCCTGCTCTCACTGAGGTTGTGTCCTAGGGTTATTAGGAAGTGGTAGATTTGCATGAAAAGGGTAAGGGGTTCTTTTTACCGTGTTTGTAACATTTCTGTAAGTTTGAGCAGGGGAGTGTCGCGGTAAGTTTTGGAACTTCGATTAACGCTGACTGCCAGCTAGGGTGGATGGGTGTGAGGCATGCAAGATTGGAGGGAGGGAGGCTTTGCAGTAAGCCAGAAGTGACGGAGGCCTAAGAGGAGACACTGAGGGTTCAGAGAAGCAGCTTTTCCCATAATGCCCACTTTATCAGTTTCCCTTGGAGGCAGAGCTGTTTCTGTGGTAACATAAGCCACCAATACGCCATTATTAAAGGAAGTAAGCTTGTTCTTATAGACTGTGTGTCTCTTGTGGCTGTTCCCAGAGGCGAAGTACTAGCATTTATGACAAAATTGACACTGCAGGATACAGAAAGACCTACCAGAAAGTAACACGAATGATTGCTGTTGAGACAGGCAACTGATTACGGGACATTGCCCAGAACTGAACTCCTCTGGTCTGGTGGATACAACATTAGAATTTGTACTAAAAAATTTCTTTCTGGTTACCTCAGCCATGAATTTTCTATCTTACCGGCTTGCATATTTTTATTTCATTCTTCAGCTTTTGCTCCTTCTTGTTGCTATGGAGAGTCTGTCCCTGCTACGCTAAGGCTAATAAGCGCCTTAAACATTGTCCATATATCTGCTTTAGTGGAAGGGCATTTCTGTCATTTTCAAGTCAAGTGTTTTCTCTTTTAACACTAGGACTTTTGGCTAATTGAATGTTTGCAAATTTACGTTGACTTCCGTCCCTCGTGTGGGTATTGTCCCTTGTGGCTATGATTATGGGAACTTTGTCCAGAGGAACTGTGGTCTAGAGAAAGCCTCTCTTTTCTCCTATAATTTAGCAGGTAATTGAGCGCAACTATGGAACTGGTCAATTCACTGCATAGATAATAGGTTCCCAGCACTGAGCTAACTAAGTAAGTGCAGGGGGTTTCTCTGATCTGCTCAGGGGCAGGGATCATGGCTTCATTAATCCTGATATTCCCTTGCACTTACCGCAGTTTAGTTGCTTGGTAACTGTTGAACTGAGCAGAGGATATGACAGAAGTGGGAGGTTTTGTTCTGGGAACCGCATTCAGAGCTGCACGGGACTTTGAGGCAACCGCATTCAGGATGTGCCTGTCTGTGTCAGCTGTAGAACAAATAGAGTGATTAAAAACATTTTTAACAATAGTGGCAAAAGCACATAACATAAAATTTGCCATCTTAGTCATTTTAAGTGTATGATTGAGTAGTTCTAAGTATATTTACATTATGAGTGAAACAGCTCTCCAGAACTTTTTCATCTTGCAAATCTAAACTTTATTCTTACTGAAAAACACTCCCTTCTCCTCCCTTGTCTCCGGCCCCTGGTAATCACAATTCTACCTTCTGTTTCTATGAATTTGATTACATTAGATACTGCATATAAGAAGACTCATACAGGGGCGCCCGTGTGGTTCAGTGGGTTGAGTGTCCAACTTTGGCTCAGGTCATGATCTCGAGGTTTGTGAGTTTGAGCCCCGCATCGGGCTCTGTGCTGACAGCTGGGAGCCTGGAGCCTGCTTCAAATTCTGTGTCTCCCTCTCTCTCTGCCCCTCCACTGCTCGTGCTCTGTCTCTCTCTTTCTGTCAAAAATAAATAAACATTAAAAAATTAAAACAAAAAAGACTCATACAGTATTTGTCTATTGGTGACTGACTTATTTCACTTAATGCCCTCAAGGTTCATCTATACAGCATGGGACAGATTTCCTTCTTTCTTAAGGCTGAATAATATTCCACTGTATGTCTACATCACATTTATGTATCCACTCATCTCTCATGAACATGGGCATGCAAATATTTCTTCCAGTTTCTGCTTTCAGTTCTTTTGGATAAACACCCAGGAGTGGGATTGCTGGATCATATAGTCGTTCTATTTTTAGTTTTTTGAGGAGCCTCCATACCATTTCCCATAGCAGCCACAACATTTTACAGTCCCAGCAACAGCACACAGGAGTTCCAATTTCTCCACATCCTCGCCAACACAAAAACATTTTTATGTTAAAGCAAATGTATAGTGGTATTGAGTCTTACATTTTGAATGAATTTTAAAAGGAAAACAGAAGCCCTCAAGTAAATTTTGATTTTATGGTAGATCCTTTAACAAAAGGAGTACTTTTGGTGGAAGCATTTGAGAAGCCGTGAATTCTAACAGGAGTCGTCAGGATGGTGCAGCTGAGAACAATTCATGCACATCCATGAAGATGAAGAACATCTTCCCAGAGCAGCAGTTACAAAGTACAGTTTGATCTTTAAACACTTAAAACCACAGGCATTTAGTAGGGGAGCAAAATCTTACTGAAAGTGATACATTTGGAATGGGAACTTGAAGGAGGATGGGAAATGTGAATTGACAGCAAGAGGAATGAGCGTTAACGTAAAGTCCAGACTTCACACTGTATGACAAAGCTGTATTCATCAAGACAGTGTTGTACTGTCAAAAAAACATAGATCAGTGGAACAGAATAGAGAACCCAGAAATGGACCCACAAACATACGGCCAACTAATCTTTAACAAAGCAGGAAAGAATATCCAAAGGAAAAAAAAAGACACTCTTTTTTTTTTTTTTTTTTTAAGTTTTTTTATTTATTTTTGGGACAGAGAGAGACAGAGCATGAACGGGGGAGGGGCAGAGAGAGAGAGGGAGACACAGAATCGGAAACAGGCTCCAGGCTCCGAGCCATCAGCCCAGAGCCTGACGCGGGGCTCGAACTCATGGACCGCGAGATCGTGACCTGGCTGAAGTTGGACGCCTAACCGACTGCGCCACCCAGGCGCCCCAAAAGACACTCTTTTCAACAATGGTGCTGGGGAAACTGGACAGCGACATGCAGAAGAATGAACCTGGACCAGTTTCTTACACCATACACAAAAATAAACTCAAAATGGATGAAAGACCTAAACGTAAGACAGGAAGCCATCAAAATCCTAGAGGAGGAAACAGACAGCAATCTCTTTGATCTCAGCTGCAGCAACTTCTTACTTGATAAGTCTCTGGAGGCAAGGGAAACAAAAGCAAAAATGAACTATTGGGACCTCATCAAAGTAAAAAGCGAAGGAAAAAATCAGCAAAACTAAAAGGCAACTGACAGAATGGGAGAAAATATTTGCAAATGACATATTGGATACAGGGTTAGTATCCAAAATCTATAAAGAACTTATCAAACTCAACACCCAAAAACCAAATAATCCAGTGAAGAAATGGGCAAAAGACATGAATAGACACTTTTCCAAAGAAGATATCCAAATGGCTAACATACACATGAAAAGATGCTCAACATCAGTCATCATCAGGGAAATAGAAATCAAAACCACAATGAGATACCACCTCACAACTGTCAGAATGGCTAATGTTAACTCAGGCAGCAACAGATGTTGGTGAGGATGTGGAGAAAGAGAAACCCTTCTGCGCTGCTGGTGGGAATGCAAACTGGTATAGCCACTCTGGAAAACAGTGTAGAGGTTCCTCAAAAAATTAAAATTAGACCTACCCTACAACCCAGCAATTGCACTACTAGGTATTTATCCAAAGGATACAAAAGTCCTGTTTCGAAGGGGCACATGCACCCCAATGTTTATAGCAGTGCTATCGACAATAGTCAAAGTATGGAAAGAGCCCAACTGTCCATTGACTGATGAATGGATAAAGAATGGATGAAGTGTATGTGATACACACACACACACACACACACACACACACACAATGGAATATTATTCGGTGATCAAAAAAGAATGAAATCTTGCTATTTGCAACAACATGGATGGAACTAGAGTGTATTATGCTAAGCAAAATAAGTCAGAGAAAGACAAATATATGATTTCTCTCATATGTGGAATTTAAGAAACAAAACATATGAATGTAAGGGAAGGGAAGCAAAAATAATACAAAAAGAGGGAGACAAACCATAAGAGACTCTTAAATACAGAGAACAGAGGGTTGCTGGAGGGGTTGTGGGTGGAGGGATGGACTAAATGGGTGATGGGCATTAGGAGGACACTTGTTGGGATGAACACTGGGTGTTACATATAAGTGATGAGTCACTAGATTCTATTCCTGAAATTATTGTTACACTATATGTTAACTAACTTGGATTTAAATTAAAAAATAGGAGCTCCTGTGTGGCTCAGTTGGTTGAGCATTCGACTTCAGCTCAGGTCATGATCTCATGGCTTGTGAGTTTGAGCCCCGCATTGGGCTCTGTGCTGACAGCTCAGAGCCTGGAGCCTGCTTCGGATTCTGTGTCTCCCTCTCTCTGCCCCTTTCCCACTCATACTCTGTCTCTTTCTCTCAAAAATAAATAAACATTGAAAAAAATTTAATTAAAAAATAAATAAAATATACTGTTATACAATACACTTATAATAATAAAATACATACTTATAACAATAAAAAATGCATTAATGTAAAGGAAAATGTGATCTCATAATTAAATAATCATGGAGTTTGATTTTGGGAGCTCATACAGAGTGCTTTCCCCACCCCCACCCCCCATATTTAGTAATAGCTGTAAGTGGATGTAGTAACTGTGAGCTTATTTAATGAGGACAGTTTCAGTGTTTTTATTGTGATTTTACTCAAGATCTGACCGTAAGTCTTCAAATGCCGTAATGATATGTGTCACAAAATTCCTAGAATGGATTTGGAAGACTACTTGATGAAAACACTGGTTTGTTAGCTAGTCTCCTAGGACCAAGTGTTTTTTGATGATGGTGATTTAGGGTAAGCTGTTTCTCCTCCTCCTCCTCCCCCTCCCTCCCTCCTTCCTTCTTTCTCGTGGCTAGAAGAAAGAATGCTTACTGTCAAGCAAACAAATATTGAAAAACTGAAGTGTATAGATGGTAACAAAGTCTGAAACTTTTTGCAAGTATCACCCCATATTGTGTGAATCTAAGTCAATCTTTTTAAAAAAATGTTTATTTATTTTTTTTTTAAAATTTTTTTTTTTTCAACGTTTATTTTATTTTTTGGGACAGAGAGAGACAGAGCATGAACGGGGGAGGGACAGAGAGAGAGGGAGACACAGAATTGGAAACAGGCTCCAGGCTCTGAGCCATCAGCCCAGAGCCTGACGCGGGGCTCGAACTCACGGACCGTGAGATCGTGACCTGGCTGAAGTCGGACGCTTAACCGACTGCGCCACCCAGGCGCCCCAAAAAATGTTTATTTTTGAGAGAGAGAGAGAGAGAGAGAGAGAGCTAGCGAGTGGGGGAGGGGTAAAGGGAGAGGGAGACAGAATCTGAAGCAGGCTCCAGGCTCTGAGCTGTCAGCACAGAGCCAGATGGGGGGCTTGAATTCATGAACTGAGATCATGACCTGAGCTGAAGTCGGATGCTTAACCGACTAGGCCACCCAGGCACCCCTAAATCAATCTTAATTCAAATGATGATTTATATTTTCAATAAAAATGTCAAGTAAATTTTTATTTATTTATTTATTTTTATAATGGGTTTTCTTCTTTTGTAAGGAGTATCTTCAGACTTGTCCATTGTCAGTTTTTAAATCTCCCTTCTGGTAATTTAAATTATTATCACTTTGGCTGTATTTTAATTACCTTTTTGCTTTAAAGTTTTGTGTTTTTTTTTAAATTTTCTTAATGTTTATTTTTTTTGAGACAGAGAGAGACAGAGCATGAACGGGGGAGGGTCAGAGAGAGAGGGAGACACAGAATCCAAAGCAGGCTCCAGGCTCCGAGCTGTCAGCACAGAGCCCGATGCGGGGCTTGAACTCACGGACCGTGAGATCATGACCTGAGCTGACGTCGGAAGCTTAACCGGCTGAGCCACCCAGGTGCCCCCCCCCTTTTTTTTTTTTTTTAATGTTTATTTATTTTTGAGACAGAGAGAGACAGAGCATGAACGGGGGAGGGTCAGAGAGAGAGAGGGAGACACAGAATCTGAAGCAGTGTGTGTGTTTTTTTTAATGTAAACTGTACCATGACCAAAACTAAAACTAAAACAACCAGACAAGAATGGATGCAAGTTATGGACTGACGGGTAATTAGTGATGTATGAATTTGGACCAGAGAGGTTGGGATAGTTTCTATCCCACTTGACCATATTCTTTGGGTGGTACGTTTCAGGTGCCCATGTCAGAGGGAAAGCTTTACAGTTTGTTTAATTTTGAACAGTTGGGTGTTGGTAGATTAATTTAGTGTTTAACCTAGTAAATGATTGCCCGAGTGATGTAGAATATCAGAAGCAAACAACAAAACATAATGAAGCAAACAACAATCAAATCAGTTTCAGTTTTTAGCAGTGGGTGAATTAAATATTACGTGTAAGCTTGTGTAAGCACATTCCAAAGTGGCTTCTTTGGAGCATGAGGTTTATAGAGTGTTAGTGGATAATCTATGAAGAAAGGGTTTTGTAGTTACTTGGGTTGAGAAACCCTAGATTAGATAATACAAATCAGAATAAAATTTTCTTTACATTTTGTTTATCTATTTTGAGAGGGAGGGAAGGAGGGAGAATAGAGAAAGAGAGAGAGAGAGAGGGAGAGAATATGAGTAGGGGGATCATGACCTGAGCCGAAATCAAGAGTCAGACACTTAAGCACCTAAGTACCCCAAATCAGATTTTTTTAGAGCTTCTCAGAGCCTTTAATATTTGCACGCTCCTTGTGAATTGCTCAAGAATGAGGTACAGCAGGCAGCATTTCTGAAACATTTGTGGTATTCTTTTTTCTTAGAGCATCTTGCAGGGCTACTATTCTGTAGAACAAATTGTCGGAAGGATGTGAGGGCCATCTGGATGTGACATCTGTCACCCCAGTGACTGCCAGCGTTGACTGGATGATTAGGCTGGCTAGGTGGGTGTCCCCTTCCTCCCTCACTGGTCCAGGTGCATCTCTCCTGGACTGAAGTTTACGTTGCGGACACTGAGCACTGAGTTGTCCTAGCAATCAGTAACTTGTAGCATTGTATTTGCACGTAGAACGTAGGGAGGAACTGGAAGGTTGATTGATAGGAGGACAAATAAGAGGAGGTTGTTTTGTTGAAGTGCTTGGTATTAACTTGATTTTGAAGAGGTCATAAGTGCCTTAATGGTTTTTTGAACTTGCTGAAAGGAAATTGAGAAGCAGATTTTATTACCTGTTAAGTCCAAATCATTTTTTGTTCACTGTACCACATTTTCCCCATCTGTAGAAAAGGGTTTATACATTGAACTTAAGAGCTTCCAGAACTTAAAAAAAAAAATCCTTTCATCTTCTTTTTAAGGATGAGAAAGCTGAAGATTAGGGATACTTGTTAATTAACAGTTGATGGCAGGGTTTATATTGGAATACAGATTCCCTGATTTCTAGTTTGAAATTCTTTACCATGCATTTTGCACCCTTCCAGTGTGTTAGTGATCTCTGTCTTTCTTTCTCTGGTTTTAGAGTTTACCTCTGTAGGGGACTCTGTCTTTATTTTATTGATCTAGTTTATTCACTTGTACATGTTACTCCATAGATGACAACTGATAGTGATTTCTAGTCTGTGATCACACTCCCTAAAATGATGCCATTTTAAACTCCAGCAATATATGAGTGATAATTGATTATTAAAACTTGACCAAATTCTGATAACCACATTGTAAATTCAGTGACACTTAAGTGAAGAACACGGAACAGTGGAAGACTGCCAGGAGGCCCAAGGGGTTAGTGCCTGGGACAGTGATGGTACCATTATAAGAAGCAGCCATATATAGTGCTGTGGGTTTGACAGGAAACATGATGTTTTTGGTTAGACATCAGAGCCTGTTTTAAATTATAATTTGTCATTTATTCTGAATATGTAATTTATACATTCTCAATTATAAATAATAAAGTGCTGTTAAGAGGTTCTGTATAAATAGCTTGCAAGCACTTTTGATTTGTGTGAGTTCTTTGTATATTCTAGAACTAGAGGTTAATTTTAATTTTTTTACCTTTTTAAAAATTTTGTTCTTTAATATAAGCTCTATGCCCAATGTGGGGCTTGAACTCACAGCCTCAAGATCGAGAATTGTACGCTTTACCGACTGAGCCAGCCAGGTGCCGTGAAAATATTTTCTCCCTTGAAATGGCCTATTTAAAAAGACGTGTTTGTTTTGTTTTGTTTTTACCATGTACAATTTAATAAAATAAAGCAAAATGGATCTCAAAGATCCTGAGTTGGGTTAAGTGTTTTAAGGATAGGACTCAACATGAACAAACAATAAAAGAAAAAATAGTAATAAATCGGTCCTCATCTGTCTTAGTCTGATCAGGCTGCTATGGCAAAGCACCACAGACTGGGTGGCTTTTAACAAGAGGACTTTCTCTCTTGCATTTCTGGAAGCTGGCAAATCTAAGATCGGTGTTCCAGCACGGTCAGTTCTGGTGAGAGTTCTCTCCCAGGATGCAGACCTCTGACTTCTCATTGTATCCTCCCATGGCAGAAAGAGAATGGCCTGTATTTTACTTGGGTCATGTGTCTTTTGTTGAACACAACATGTAAATTTTATAGTAAGCAAATTTACCAGCATTTCCTTTATTGTTTCAAGTAGATTGTTTTAAGAAGTTCTTATTTTCTCCTAAGATCTTATAAATATGTTTACTTTTCTTTTCTTTAAATATCTTGATTTTCTTTTTTTTTTTTTAACCTTTATTTATTTTTGAGACAGAGAGAGACAGAGCATGAATGGGGGAAGGTCAGAGAGAGAGAGACACAGAATCCGAAACAGGCTCCAAGCTCTGAGCTGTCAGCACAGAGCCCGATGGGGGGCTTGAACTCACAGACCGCGAGATCATGACTTGAGCTGAAGTCGGACGCTTAACCGACTGAGCCACCCAGATGCCCCTAGATTTCTTGATTTTCATATTTAGTTATTTAATTCACTTGATTTTTTTTTTTTTTTTTTGGATAAAGTAGGCATATATATTAGTTCAGGATACCATAACAGAATACCGTAGATTGGGTAGTTGATACAACAAACTTATTTACTCACAGTTCTAAGATTACAAGTCCCAGATCAAGGTGCCAGCCGGGATCATAGGTTTCTGGTGAGAACTCTTTCCTTGGATTGCAGGAAGTCCTCTCTCTGTGTCCTCACATGACAGGGAATGGGGAAGAAAACCTGTGCAGGCTGTCTGGTATCTCTTCTTATGAGGGTACTAATCCCATCATGGGGGCCCTATGACCTCATCTAAGTCTAGTTACCTCCGAAAGCCTTCATCTCCACACACTATCACATTGAGAGTTAGGGCTTCAACATAAGAATTTCAGAAGCATACAATTCAGTTCATAGCAGGATTTTATTTTACATTTTTTTTCTATATGGCTATCCAGTTACCCCAGCATCACTTACTGAATTAGCTATCCTTTTCCCACGGATTTAATAATGACATAGGGTCTATTTCCAGAGTATTCATTTTTTTTAATCCCTGCCTTATCTTTAATTGCACTAATACCACACTCTTAATTATTATAGTTATACAATAGAAGCCTTTTTTTAAATGTTTATTTAGTTTTTGAGAGAGAGAGAGAGACATAGAGTGTGAGCAGGGGAGGGGCAGAGAGAGAGGGAAACACAGAATCTGAAGCAGGCACCAGGCTTTGAGCTGTCAGCATAGAGCCTGACATGAGGCTCAAACTCAGGAACCACGAGATCATGACCTGAGCCAAAGTTGGACACTCAACCAACTGAACCACACAGGCCACCGTATAATAGAAGACTTAATATGTGAGAAAGCAAGACTCCCAATTTGTTATTCTTTAAAACTGTCTTGGCTCTTTTTGACTATTCTACCATGTGGATTTCAGGAATGGTTTGTTAAATAATACACGCACACTAACAAATAACCCTAGACTTAAGGATTTTGTTTGGATTTACATTGTATTTACAGGTGATATGGGGAGAACGGACTTCTTTTTAAAAAATTTTTTTTTAATGTCTTTATTTTTGAGAGAGAGAGAGACAGAGAAAGAAAGAATGTGAACAGGGGAGGGGCAGAGAGGAGACACAGAATAAGAAGCAGGCTCCAGGCTCTGAGCTGTCAGCACCAAGCCCCACGTGGGGCTCAAACTCACCAACTGCAAGATCATGACCTGAGCAAAAGTTGGACACTTAACCCACTGAGCCACCCAGGCGCCCTGGGAACTGACTTCTTTATGATAGTAAGTTTTCTTATCCATGATGATGGCACATTACTCCATTTATTCAGTACTTATATATTCCTGAATGAGATGTTATAATTCTTTTCCAAATAGCCTTTGACGTACTCTAATATATTTATTCTTAGGTGACTTATAGTTTTGTTTATATGGTACATAGGATTTTTTTGTCAATTATATTTGCTCGTTATCAGTGGAACACAATTGATTCAGGAGCCTTGGTGAATTCTCATCAATTCTTAACACTTTTGCATTCTTCATGCCGTCTGTGTACAAGGCCAGTCTTGTTTCTTGCTATCTGCTTCCTGCCCCATTGACTGCTTTTTATGATCACACTGGCTTTTGCATGATGTTAAAAAGAGGCAGGGATGGAGGGGATCCTTTTTTGTTTTTTACTTTAGTGGGAATAATTATAAAGTTTCTCCATGATGCATAATGTTTGCCGTAGATTTTTGATAACTTACTCGCTTAAGAAAGTTCTACTCTTACTTTTTTTTAATTGTGAAGGTGCTTCATTTTATGATTCTGTTTTCAGGAAATTAAGTACTTACTCTTTAACAAATTTCTGGCCTGTAGTATTACAAAACTAAATGTGTGAACACGTGATTCAGTGAGAGTAGCTTTTTTAAAGTTCATTTATTTATTTTGAGAGAGGAGAGAAAGAGAGAGAAGGAGGGGGAGGGGCAGAGAGAGAGGGAAAGAGAAGAATCCCAGGCAGGCTCTGCACTGTTAGCATAGCGCCCCATGTAGGGCTTGATCTCCTGAATCGTGAGATCATGACCTGAGCTGAAATCAAGAGTCAGATGCTCAACCAGCTGAGCTACCCAGGTGCCCCAATATATTTTGCAACTTTTCCAATGCAACAATATTTAATCAAAATCTTCCCAGATCTTATAATAAGGCTTCTTAGAGTGCCCTTAAATGAATATACCATAATTCAAACATTCTCCTATGAAGGAGGTTCTTTCCTATCACAGTAATCGACTGTGACCTTGTGTATATACATCCTCACTTACTTGTGTGAGCTTTTTTGTGTGATAAATTCTCAGAAAAGAATTGCTATGCCTCAGACTTCCCATGTCTTGGAAATTATGACAGAGTGCTTTTTTTCACTTTAAGTGTTTCAGAACTTTCAGTTTGTAAATCTCTGGTTCAAAATAGGAGAAAATGTCGCCATCAAAATACAATAACCATGTCTGTAAATATTACCATGAAATCATAGCATTTTAGTGGGTCCCCTCACTTCTGAAAGGGGCCTTTGTGACCTCTGCTTCAGTTCCCTTTCTTTATAGGTGAGTAAGTTGAAAACCAAAAGTACTTTCTGGGATTTGAGATGGGCATGATTATTGTCAAAGTAAAATTTGAAACCTATAATGTGCCAGGCAGTGTACAATCTGCTTTATGTGTGTGATTTTACCTAATTCTTACCTAACCCTGTTAAGCAGGTTTTTTCCTTTACCCTTTGCAGTCTGAGGAAACTGAGGTTTAGGGTTTAGGTGAGTAACTTCCAAGTTATATAATCACAAAGTGGTAGAGCTGGAGTTTGGAACCTCAACTTTCTGATACTAGAGCCTGTGTTATTTCCACTAAGTTACTTCCTTTCTGAGCTACCGCATAACCAAGATGTTAGGTAAGTGCATCATATTCAGATTGTTTCTGTGGTGTATTGACTTCACAATGCAGAGTTAAATACATCCGTAATTTACCAGTTAGTCTTCCTTCTTAGTGTGGATGTTAATATGCTGCTGAGAGTCTACTTAACAAAGAGGTTGCAGTGAAGGGAACCAGCTGATACTTGTTGCCCCTATGTGGCTGTCCAAGGTCATTTTGAGATAGATCCATCTAAAAAACAAAACCAAACTAACCTGGAGATAGTGGCTTCCCTCCCACAAGTTCTTATCTATTTCTTTGGGTTTCTAAAAGAATTGTTTGACCTAGAGCTCCTGACGATTTTTTTAATCCTGTTGTTTGAATTTCACTAGGTATTTTGGGTCAGTAATAGATTGAGTCTCAACCATGAGAAAAGAGGGATTTCTTTAGTAATGAAAATGCCCGTTCTTACGCCAATCTTTTAGCATTATGTGTTTGTCCTCTATTTTTGCTTATGCTGATTTTTAATTTTAAACATGTTTGATAACTGGGATCTAAGCTGGTAGGTCTGTCTTAATAACTTGTGACCCAAGTCTCTGTTGAAAGTGGAAATCCTTATTAGCTGACTTGGTGGTTTTGTGTTTTTTTTTTTTTTTTTTTTTAAATCAAATAGCATTTCGAAGGAGGCTTCACTGCCATTTCTTTCAAATACTTTTTTTTAAAAAAAGTTTATTTATTTTGAGAGAGAGAAGGCACGAGTGAGGGAGGGGCAGAGAGAGAGAGAGAGAGAGAGACGGGGTGGGGGTGGGGAATGAATGAATCCCAAGCAGACTCTGCACTGTCAGCACAGGGCTCAATGCAGGCTTGAACTCATGAACCATGAGATCATGACTTGAGCCAAAGTCAGACGCTTAACCGACTGAACCACCCAGGTGCCCCTCTAATACTTTTTGAATCTTTTCTGGCATCGTGGGGGGGATTTAAAGTTAAAAGTTATGTGTGGCCATGAGAGTGTATTGGCTATACACATTTAATAGTACTGTGTACTTATTATTGTGTTTGTTCTGTCTTATGATTGTTATTATTTTTATTTTAAGAAAAGAGAAATCATCTCATAAATATCTCAGCAAGTTTGGATCTTTGAGGTTATTTTGGAGATGGAGCCATGTGATTCATTAAGAGTAAAGATTTCCCCTTTTATAGATGCCTGAACCCTAAAATAGGTAGTGTCTTTACATAATTTAGTTGTAGTGAACTGTTTTTTTATTTCTCTTAGCTTTTAAAAAAGGACGGTTTCTCAAGGAGACCTTCATCGCAGCCAGTGTTAATGTATAACGTAGTCATGCTAAAAAAGTGACTAAATTGTAGGTAACATCTCATCAGTATAAAGATAACTGGAGAATGGGGCGAATCTGGGGGGAGGAAATCGTCATTTTAACAGATTCAATCTTACAGTTGAGAAAAAAAGATGGATTTTTTTTTTTTTTTTATTCTGTGTTTCAGACTTGCCAGGTTTACAGCCATTTGCTGGAGATCTGGATAGGATGTTCCTTTGTGCCCCAGTGATAACTGGCTTCCTCGTTGGAGCTCTCCATCTTGTAATGATGATTGAAATACTGAAGGCTTTGTTGGTGGCCACTGTTTAGTTGTCCTGGGATGGCTGAAAGATTTCTCTGCAGCTCCACGGGAAGCTGGGCAGATCACTCAGACCTAACCACCGTCTTTCAGTTCTTTCTGAACTTCACAAGCTGTGGCTGCTTCTGAAAGATCATTCTACTCCAGCAGTGTGTAGAGCAGAGACAAGGGCTGTGAATGTGTTCCACTCCTCTTCAGAGACACAGAGTGGTTGTGTGATGTTGTGATTCATAAAAAGAGATACATGCATTTGATCTTTGTCCCCATTTCTGGTATAGAGCTCCTAAAAGCCTTGGAATTTCCTAAGTGCTATGAACTGTAAAAAGTGTCTTTTATTATGTTAATAAGGTGACTTTTGGACCACACCTAAGGATAGGGGCTGGTTGCCTGGAGAATCAACTGGGTGATTTGAGGGCTGGGACCTACCTCTGGGGAGAGGAGAAAGCCTAGAGGTTGAATTGATTGCCAGTGGCCAGTGATTTCATCAGTCTTGTCTATATACGGAAACCTCCATAAAAACCCAGAAGGACCGGGTTTGGAGAGCTCCCTGGTAGGTGACGTGTGGGGAGATTTGGGGAGACAGGCATGTTGAGAGAGCACCGAAGTTCTGTGCCCTTTCCATACCTTGCCCTGTGCATTTGTTTCATCTTGCTCTTCCTGTGTGATGTGCTTTGTAATTGACTGGTGATCTAGAGAGAAAAACTTTGCTGAGTTCAGTAAGCTGTTCTAGTGAATTAATCTAGCCTGGGGTGGGGGGCAACCTGGGAACTCAGATTTATAGCCAGTCTGTCAGAAGGACAGGTGATAACCTGGACTTGTGATCGGCATCTGATGTGGAGGACAGTCTTGTGGGACTGAGCCCTTAACCTGTGGAATCTTTTTTTTTTTTTTTTAATTTTTTTTTAACGTTTTATTTATTTTTGAGACAGAGAGAGACAGAGCATGAACGGGGGAGGGGCAGAGAGAGAGGGAGACACAGAATCGGAAGCAGGCTCCAGGCTCTGAGCCATCAGCCCAGAGCCCGACGCGGGGCTCGAACTCATGGACAGTGAGATCGTGACCTGAGCCGAAGTCGGACGTTTAACCGACTGAGCCACCCAGGCGCCCCTAACCTGTGGAATCTAATGTTGTCTTTGGGTTGATGGTGTCAGAGGTGAGCTGACTTTAGGACACCAAGCTGGTGTCAGAAAATTGCTTGGTGCTTTGCAAAAAACCTCTACATTGATTGGGTGTCAGAATAATAGGTTGGGACTTGGTTAGAGGAACCTTTGTGATTCTGGAGCTGCCAGGTTATGAGAAGGAACATGATTATTCTACATTTTCCTTCATCTCAAGCACTGATTACTCATGTTCTGTCTTGTAAAGGCAACGTTTGAGGTGGTGGCTTTCAAACTTTTCATACAAGATCCAAGTAAAAAATAGTTCATTTTGCTACCCTCTCCAGAAATAAAAGATTCGTGAAATAAACCTTTCATTCACTATATGCAGTGGCTTGGATATATTTTATTATTTATTTCATTGGAAAACACTGATGCCCATTATATTGATTTAACAAACCACTAATGTGTGGAGAGTTGCAATTGAAAAATAGTTCTGGATTAAGGAGACTATCATTTTTCTTCATAGTTGCCTATTATTCCTTCTACGGTTTAACTTTCTTATAGAAGTAATCTTCTAAAAATGTGTACAGTGTAATCTCATTGTGTATCAAGTTGTCCTGGGAACTGTGTCTTCCCTGTGCACACACGTAACTGATGAGGTTACTGTATGACTTTTCAGCATGTGTATTCACTGGTAGAAACGCAGACTCCAAAATATTTTGTTGATTTGGGAATACAGTTAAAACCTTGCCAAATTGGGTATATTTTATTAAGTAGCATATATTTCCAGAAGGGCCCGAAGTTCTGAAAATGTGTTGTTTTTCTTCAGATTTCTGCTCATTGGGATCAGTAGATGTAGCTTATTTGTAACACCTAATGCTACTCTTAATGGTGTGCATCTTGACCTGGTAAGATGTACTTAACCAACTGGACAGTTTTCTAATTTGTACACGCCGGGAGTGCGTTTAAGCTAACTTTACAGGATGCTGGGTAATACTTCTCTTTGTGATCTATTTCCCTGGAGATCATTGCCGTCTCAGAATCAGTCCTATGCAAGTGAGTGCGAAGATTCTGGACATTTTATTCTTTCTGTGATCTCTGTGTCTCTCTTTGGTTAGCGGAATTATTTTGACTATGAAGCACTGTTTTCTCTGTTGCAAGTTAGCTCTACTTCTAGCGGTGAGAAAGATATCTTTGAACCAATTGGATTTCGTATTCTGCTTACTACGTGAATTCTAATGATCGAGATCTTTATTAAGAAAAGAAAGATGAAATTAAAAATATTTGAAATGGAATAGTTGGTTTTGCTGTAATACTGTTTATTTTATTTGCAAAAATAAACTGTGCTGAATATTTTCACTAAATATGAAAGTGAAGGGGACCTTTTAAAAGGTTTCTTAATTTGATGGTTATGTGCTGATTGAAATAGCTGCAAAAATAAACCCATACAGATGGTCCTATATATGGAATTAAATATTTCAACTTTGGAAGGTTTTGGAGAGCTGCTTCTCTGTAAGTGAAGAGGGATAATGGTTTATGATTCAGGCTATAGATAATGCACTCATTGTTTATACCTACCTGTCGTTGGTAGTCATTCTGAAAGAAAAGCATGGGAAGTTGTAACTTCTTTTTATTCTTAAGGAGTAGGTGGGTGGCGTATGCCCCTAAACTACAGGATTTGCCTTGAGAAGACAAGGGATGTTTAAAAATCATGAAACCACGGTTATCATGATTATCATGCAATCAGCCCTTGGCACTTCTTAAATGATAACAGATTACTTTTTTCTGAGAATTTTATATTTAATGTGATAATCTTGCTTTGGGGTCAGTCCATAGTGACTATTCTTATAGCACTTTACAGTTAGCAAGAAAGTATTTGTAGGCTGCTTCATGCAAAAGGAAGAGGGAATATTTGGCTCAGTCTTTGAGCAAAGATTTATGGATTGTAATTTATGCATATTTTATTCATGCTAACATTCTCTTGCAGGAAAGTCTCTCTGTGTCCAGGACATGACTTTTACTTGGCTTAATTAAACTGGGCTTAAAATTAGTTTTTAGTGAATAAGCTGTCTTGACAAATTACTAAAGTAGGTTCTTTGTTGGATGGACCCAAAATAGTACTGGTGTCATGCTGTGCTTTCTTGTCTTGAGTGGCTCTGTGTCAAGATGTCTGACCTTCTCAACTTTGGAACATAGTGTTGCTCATGCTGAAAAGATCAGGAAGCCACAGACAGAGGAACAGAGAAAGATAGTAGAAGCTTATTTGTAAAATGACGGAAGGTATCGGTTAGGTGTTTTGTTTTTTTTTTTTCCCCCTGTGGACTTACTGTGTCACATTAGGACACTTTTCTAATCTGATCCTCAAGCTGCTGGTGCATTTACAGAACTCCTTTGGTCTCAGGCAGACAACTGATTTGAGCACTTGGGAAGAACGGACTGGATGGGGTGGTGGTTTTTTAGCAGCAGTTCCGCGAGTGATAACGGAGCATATTTGTACTCATCAGTCTGTTATCGTATACTTCTTATTCACCTCCCCAGTAGTTTCATGCCTTATGTTCCTATTTGTTCTGAATAAATTTCCCTTCTCAGATATGTAAAGATTAAACTGATCTGCTTCACTGTGTATTTAGGGACACTGTGTTTCCCATTTATCACCTGCTGCTAATCTTTAGCAGTAAAATTGGATTGACATTTGTTAAAGGGTGTTTTGATCTATCTTTGAAAAGGGTAGTAAAGAGTAATTAGTCACAGTAATGGCTTTTTTTTTTTCCATTTTGTGTGCAAATTTAGGTTGCTGAAACAGATTCTAATGTTGTAATGGTGGTAGAAAATTCTTTCCTTAGTTTCATGGTTTGTTTAAACACTTGAAAGTCTGGTGAATCCTGATCTCACGGGTTCGTGAGTTCGAGCCCCGGGTCGGGCTCTGTGCTGACAGCACAGAGCCTGGAGCCTGCTTGGGATTCTGTGTCTCCCTCTCTCTCTCTGCCCCTCCCCCGCTCATGGTCGGTCTCTCTCTCTCTCAAAACTAAATAAACATCAAGAAATAAAAAAAAAAAATCTGACGAATCCTTGAAGCATTTGTAAATTTAGCAGCCGTGAAAACTAGCCGCCTTTTCATTGGTAGCTCCCAGGGCTGGCACCAGCTCCAGTCCTACACAGTGTTTTTCTATTCTTCCTTTGACCCAGAGGTTGGGCTCAACCCTGTCAGTAGAAGGACTGTCTACAGCTCTGAGGTTTGGGCCACTCAGGTGAAATCAGCACTCACGATGCAAAGTCAGGGCATTGGCAGTGTGACTTGAGACCAGGATTGACATTTCTGTGCCTCAGTGACTAACAGTCAACACGAAGTCCTGGGAGGGAACAAAATGTGTGTGGGAAGCAGACTGCATCAAAGGACAGGTAAGACTCTGGTGCTAAGCTGATAGAACATGCACATTTATATGCTGAGCATAAGTGATGATTCTGGGTCAGGCATCCCATTCTGCCCCTCTGTGCTTCTAAAGCCCCACCAAGACCAAGGCTTCTCTCTTCCCCAATCAGTTGCTTCTTGGAGAGTTCTGACCAGGTTTACCATTCCCCATCATTCAGCTTCGAACTCTTGGGCTGTTTAGTGTATGTACCCTTCAGCCCAGATCTGCTGGCCACCATAGTCTGGGCCTAGGATTCTCTCTGGGCTACCTTCCCTGCCAGTTCGACACTCCTCCTGCCTCAGTCTGATGTCCCACTTTACCCTTGTGTCTTTGTGTCTGTTGTCAAACTTAGGGACATCTCTCCAGTTTCTTTCATAATAAGAGTTGTAGGATTTCAGAGCTCTCAAGTTTTCTTGTGTAGAGGCTCATCTTGGAATCGATAACACTTGGGGACCAGTTCTTGTTTTAGTGGCAGTGGCTTACTGTGAGTTTTATGGGATAGTCTTTTAAAACAAAAAAAAATTTTTTTTATTGTTTATTATTGTGAGAGAGAGAGAGAGAGAGAGAGAGAGCGAGCTTGAGCAGGGGAGGGGTAGAGAGAGAGGGAGACACAGAATCCAAAGCAGCCTCCAGGCTCTGAGCTGTCAGCACAGAGCCCAACGTGGGGCTCGAACTCATGAACTGTGAGATCATGACCTGAGCTGAAGTCGAACACTCAACCGACTGAGCCACCCAGGCGCCCCTGGAATAGTCTTTAATAATAGTTCTGCTACATTATTGAACAGAGAGATCTTCCATTTTGACTAAGTGTTGCAGAGAACTGAAGCTTGAGCCTACTGTTTTACTTGTGATTGTCAGAAGAGTTTTGTATGGATTTGCTTCTGCCTTGATACATTTTGAACCTTGTCTCTTCTCCACTTCCCACAAACATCATCACCAGGTCTAGCAGGACACATAGAGCTCCAGCCCTGTGTATTTGTGTCCTGATGCTGAGTAAGTGGATGCAGTAGGAGTATTCCCAAAAGGTCATATGCCTTGATGGCTAGCATGACAGAAGTGACTGCATACATATGTCCCACTAAACCCAAATCAACCATGTCCCCAGCACAAATTCCCTTTATCTAGATCTCCCAAAGGCCCACCAGAGCTACCCCATCGAAGGGAAAGTGTGAAGTCCAAGTGGGAAGACTGCTCTTAACAGATGGCAGTTAAAATATCTTTTGCAAGTTCTAGAAAACCCTATGACCATGTGAACACATTGCTAGACCTCCCAGGACCTTGGAAAGAGCTTGTGCAAGTGAGGAGACCTGAGCATGAGTTTCATTTGCTTCGTAAAGTGTCTCAGGTGATGTCTTACCTTCCATGGTAGAAAAAGATCTCTGGGTCCTATCTGAGTGCAGTTACAAGTAATGCATGGAAGGAACCTTTCCAGTATGCTCAGTATGGATGTCTTTTGTTTTTCCTATTGTAGGAAAGCTGTGGAAAAGAAAAAGATTCATAGAAGGGAAGATAAAATGAAAGGGGGTGATAAATAGGGTTCCTAAGAAAATACGAGAGTTCAGACTGTTTAGCCAGACAGAGGACAGGTATTCAGAAGTACTTAATTTTACTGGGTTTTCTAGATTCCAAGAAGAAGTACTTTTCACATTTTAAATGTTTTTGGTCAATGTACACTTCACAGATGTATATAGGCAAGGTTGTAGTGTTTCCCTCTTCCTCCCCTCTGAAAATTTATTTTATTTTATTTTAATTTAATTTATATGCTTTAGTTAATTTATTTTTTTAATTTTAGAGAGAATATGAATGGGACAGAGGGGCAGAGAGAGAGAGAGAGAGAGAGAGAGAAAGAGGGAGAGAATCTTAAGCAGGTTCCACTGAAAAGTTATTTTAAAACTAGTAATACATAGGCACCTGGGTGGCTCAGTCAGTTAAGTGTTCAGCTCTTGATCTCAGTTCAGGTTATGATCTCATGGTTCCTGGGTTCAAGCCTCACATGGGGCTCTGCACTGACAGTGAGGAGCCTGCTTGGGATTCTCTCTTTCCCTCTCTCTCTGCCCTTCCTTTGCTTGTGCATGCTCCCTCCCTCTCTCTCTCTCTCTCAAAATAAATAAACTTAAAAAAAGAACAGATGATACAAAAGAAAACGATGTCTTGCACATAAAGTCTTGCTACAGAACGACTATTGTTCACTATCTTCATTTGCTAAAAAAGGAATAATTTAGAGAAAATGGGTTAAATAATACAGGAGAGCTTGAGACCCCAGGAGTGCTTTCTTAATAATAGTATTAGAACAGTGCACCAAAAGGAGGTATAGAATTTCAGTCTCTGAAGCTGTATAAAATATGACTAAGAGCTTTTCATTTTAAATACACTGGGAGTTGAATTCTCGCCATGGTTTGGAATTCTTCCTTTCACTTAAGAAAGACTCAAAATAGAATGAACTTTGCTATAGTACCTTGTAGACAAAAATCTCCTTAATTATGTCCCTCATGCACTGCCGTCTTACTAGTTTATATTATTCAGCTCTCACCTGGCACGTTTGCACAGGCCTTACTCTTAAGTATCTTACGTAGTTAACACCATTAACCTCCACGCCGATGTTGAATGCACTGCCTTCTAATCTGATGGCCCCAGAACTATCACAGCCCTGTCACTGCAAGGGCTGGAACACCAGAGAAATTAATGACTGTGGAACAGTCTCATTCTTTTACCCATTTCTTCTAATGACATGCCATCAAAGGCATAATTTGAGAGACGCTTGGATGTAAATGGGACTATACACTTTTTTTTTTTTAATTGAAGATTCTCAAGGAATCCACTAAAGTCTTCAGACTTAGTCCTGGACAGTGACATGTACCATGTAACATGTTTTTATCTGCAGAAAGTTCTGCGGGACAGCACTGCTCTTAGGAGTTACGTTAGATCTATCAGCCTCTGTTGATTACTGAATAATCACATACGGGTCTCTAGGGTTTGAAAATGACTCTGTCCCCTCCTTTATGTAGAGCTGGCATCCAACCTGAATTCCCACATCAGTCCTGCATTTCTTCCAAACTTGGTGTCAGACTTTCATAATCACTTTAAAACTTGTCTGCATTTTCACTCCACTGTCTTCCCCTATCTGAAAGCACTCCACTGTGAGCCCTCTTGCCACCTGTCTAAATCATACCTCATTTCAACTTACTTATGCTCCGTATATGCTGCTTTATATTATTGAGCAGCTTTTTGTTAACTTTTTGGAAAACAGGGACCAGACCGATCCCTGGTTCTCTGAATACGCTTTTGCATTCAATAAATGCTTAGTGGACATGAAGATGGTCCGCATCACAGGTGGACAAATTGCCACCTGAAGAAAGGCCAAATCTGGCCCATTCCCTGCTTTTGTAAATAAAGTTTTATTGAAACGCAGCCACACCCAGTTACTTACTTATTGCCTATGATTGCTTTTGCATTGTGATACTGAGAAGTTATAGCAGAGACCAGGTGACTGGCAAAGCCTAAAATATTTACTGTTCAGCCCTCCACCAGAAAAGATTTTCCTTTCTCTGCTCTACATTTGCAACACTTCAGGCTTTCACAACCGCATGTCTTAGAACTTGGAAGTCACAGAAAAAATCAATTAATATGCCTAAGTGAAGTAACTGTGATTACTCTTCATTAATGCATCTGCTTGAGTATTATTATAAGGTTGCATATAATTATCATTAACATTATGGGAGTTAAACACATGTTTCAGGGATGGAATAAATTTCCAAGTGCTCATTCCTTCAATTGGTAAAACAATGTTTGACTAAATCTTACATTACTAATTCTTTTTTCTGCCTAATAAGGTTGTTTCATTGAGATGGAACAAAGCATGGTAATTACCAACCTTATATTCCCTTCTTTTTAGCTTATCTCTTTTTAGTGTATTTGCCTTGATCTTGTAAAAACATTCTAATAATAGTATAAAATTTGCATCCTTAAAATATGTGTTCTTAGGTTAACTCAAAGCATCAGATTTATTTAAATTAATATTTATTAAACATATATGATACTGATTAGAATACCTATAAATTCAAATTCAACATTCATTCATTCTTTTTTAAGTATTTTGTTTTACCTAAAAAAATTTTTTTAAATGTTTTATTTATTTTTGATACAGAGAGAGACAGAGCGTGAGTGGGGGAGGGGCAGAGAGAGAGAGGGAGAGAGAGAATCTCAAGCAGGCTCCATGCTGTCAGCACCAAGCCCGACACGGAGCTCAATCTCACAAACCATGAGATCTGAGCTGAAATCAAGAGTTGGACGCTTAATTGGCTGAGCCGCCCGGGTGCCCCAACATTCATCCCTAACAAAACTTTGATTGAGCTTTGTACAGAGAATTGTATCTTAAGGATTTGGCCACAGACCAGTAACAAAAAATTAAAGTATCAGGAGTAAAGCAGAATCACATTTCGTGAAATAAGCAGGTCAGAAGAAGTCTCTGAAAACACGGAGGGTAAGACTATGAAATCAGATTCACAAGAATCCAGTCTTATTCCTCATCAGCCTTGACCATAATGACCAACAAATGGTCCTGAGACGTCACAAAACATGGTGCGGACAGGACTGTGGTCCCACTCCCCGGGTCCTCTCTGGCTGCATTAGGATGCTGTGGTCCAGGTTAAGGTACAAAGTCTCTAAGGAATGCCTGTGGTACATTAGGATGCTGCTTCTCTTAGGAAGCATTTCCATTTGTATTCTGGTAGCGTAAACAATTTATGTCACTTATTTCCCAAGGGGCTGTACTCCCTAAAGTCAAGGATTCCAGATTTGTTTATTTATTATTATTGTTAAATTTTTTTTACATTTATTTATTTTTGAGGGACAGAGAGAGACAGAGCGTGAATGGGGGAGGGGCAGAGTGAGAGGGATACAGAATCTGAAGCAGGCTCCAGGCTCTGAGCTGTCAGCACAGAACTCACTGTGGGGTTTGAACTCATGAACTGTGAGACCATGACCTGGGCTGAAGTTGGATGCTTAACTGACTGAGCCACCAGGTGCCCCAAAGATTCCAGATGTATTAACCATAACTAATTCTAGACATATTAAGTATATCCTGCTAAAATGATTCCATAGGTAAGGACTCTTCTGCTAATAAACACCGTTAGATTTTTTTTTCAAGCAATCCGACACTAGTTGTTTATAAGGAGCATTGACCAGGCTAGAACTGACCTCTTTCTTCCCTAGGAACATTTTCACACCCCAGTCCTTCCTGCTTTGCAAAAGGAGAAAATGAATTGTAGGCTTACTGCCAACCATTTCTTCCTAGTCTCTCTCTCCTTCGCCTTCCCCTCTTCCCCACTTCCCCACTTACCCCACTACCCACCACCACACCCCTCTTCCCACCTCCCCCCCTTAGAGACTCTCAGGCTGTGGAAGGTGGAGAGGGAGGCAGACAATACAGCCATGTCAGTTAGCCTGTGTCCTGAGTTTTTCTTTTGTTCTTTTTTCCTAATGTTTATTGAGATTTGTGGATGTGCCTAAATTGAGTGTGATTCTTGCACTTATATTTTCAGAAAAGGAACAGAAGTGTCCAAGTGAATCTTTCTGAATTTCAGTCCTCATTATGTCATTGCTTTTTCAGTATTCCTGGTGCCATTCCTTGGGGTGTAATTTAAATATCTTAACCCACCCTTTCAAGGCAATTCACAGTCTGGTCCCAACTTATTCTTTACAACTCTCTTGGTTTTAATTTTACTAAAGAATCCTCCTTGACAACAAGGTGGAACCACCCTTACCTTCAAGACATCTATCCTTCCTGTACCTTTGGGTGACTTCTTTCTTGCTTGCTCTTATCACCCAGTCTATCTGAATGTAACTCCTCTCTCCACTCCAAATTAAATCTCACCTGTTTTGCTAAACTGTTTTTGGCTATCAGTTTATAGCAGGCTCTTTTCTTTTACTTTTAAAAAATGTTTGAGTATAATTAACACATAATGTTATGTTAGTTTCAGGTGTACAACATAGTGATTCAACAACTCTATCCATTATGCTGTGCTCACCACAACTGTAGCTACCACCTGTCACCATACGAGGTTGTGGCAAAATCATTGGCTACATTCCTTATGCTGTACCTTTCATCCCGGTGACTTAGTTATTCCATAAGTGGATACCTAGTAGGCTCTTTTCTGAAATACAAGTAGTTACTATTTGTGTTTGTCACCTGAAACTTGCTTGTCTTTCTCCCTAATTAGATTGTGAGCTCTGAAGGATGGGTGCTGTCTCAGGTACAGAAGGTGCTTAGGTACTGTACTGCCAAAATGAGTCTGCATCTACTAGGAGTTGATCCATGTGTCAAGAGACTACTCTAACCATAATAATAATACAAATATGGGCAAGGTCATCTTTTTCAAGTTGGTGAGATACTTGTTTTCAGTATGTGGTTTTGTTTTTAAAATCATACCTAGCAATCCTGTGTGAGGCTAGCACTCAGCAGCACAGTGGGTTAGGGTGAGGACTCTAGCCGGTACAGACACGAGGGGGCACCAGAATCACACATATCTGGCCCTCAGCAAGTTACATAATCAATTCCTCAATTTCCTCTTCTGTAAAGTGGGGGTAATAATTGTATTTACTGCATGTGGTTGTTGTGAAAATTAACTGAGTAATGTGTGCAGTACATAGAACAGAGCCTGGCACAGAGCAGAACTGCTGCTGCTTTTTGCTGTTACTGTCATTGTTGAAGTAGGAAAACAAACGTTTTCCTTTAAATGTCCTAAAGTGAAAGTCCATCTGAAAGACAGGTTGTTAAGTTTTTTGGGGAAGCTAGCTATGTCCTCAAGAGATGTTGACTATTTGAGGATGAATTCTGATGCCAGGAAATTTGTGCTACCTAAATGTAGGAAATCTCAGGGTGCACTTATTTCCAGATCAGCCACGTTTTCTATCACCGAGATCTTGTCTGACTAGGACAAGTTTTCCCTCCATTAAGCTATCAGAGCCCAGAGGTGGTAATGAGGGAAATTGCTGATGCTAGCTTGGCTCTTGCAATAATAATGAGCAACTTCAAAAGAAGAAGGATAAGTACAAAGTAACAGGCTCTTGGCTTTTTTCTTTTTCTTTCTTTCTTTTTTTTTTTTTTTTTTTACCGGTAAAAAGACCTAGTGTAGAGAGTAATAAATAGGGGAAGGAAAGAGGCATGTGGGTAATGGATCTATATTCACTTTAGGTAAGGAGAATTGGTAAAGGAGGGGAGTGTCTCAGAGCTTATAAAGTGTATTTATCATTCTGTAAACTTCTAGGAATTCAGTAACAGTCACTTTATAAATGCAGAATGTGGTAAGGAGGATAGGTGCTACCAGGTCAATTAATTCAACGAGACTTTTCTGATTAGTCTTATAAGAGCCAGATTTTGAAACTGTGACTCTTAGGAATAGAAATGCGTATTAACTAGTGAGATGGAATGTTACTTTCGTGTAGTTGTGAGAGGAACACAGACATAAGTGGTTAAAAGTAAGATCCTGTTTTCCTATCAAATCAGCAAATCCAGATGAGAAGATAATGTTCAGCATGCAGTGTAAGAGGCACTCTGATTATGTGGTTAATGGCAAAGTGAATTGATAAAACCTTTAGTTAAAGCATGATAGCAATGTGTTTTTAGATGTAAAAGAAAAACAAAACAAAACAAAAAAAACCCTTGCTCTCCCTTCTAATGAATTTACTATTTTGAATCTACCAGAGAAATAGAGGATCATCACACTTGTCAGAATGGCTAAAATCAAAACCACAAGAAGCAGGTATTGGTGAGGATGTGGAGAAAAAGGAACACTTGTACACTGTTGGTGGGAATGCAAATGGGTGCAGCCGCCATGCAAAATAGTGGGGAGGTTCCTCAGAAAATTAAAAAATAGAACTACCCTATGACCCAGCAATCACACTACTCGGTATTTACCCAAAGAATACAAAAGCACTAATTTGAAAGCATACATGCATCCGTTTGTTTATTGCAACATTATTTACAATAACCAAGATATGGAAGCAGCCCAAGTGTCCATCAACAGATGAATGGATAAAGAAGATGTGTGTGTGTGTGTGTGTGTGTGTGTGTGTGTGTACTCAGCCATAAAAAAAAAAATGAAATCTTGCCATTTGCAACAACATGGATAGAGCTAGAGAATATAATGGTAAGTGAAACAAGTCAGTCAGAGAAAGACAAATACCATATGATCTCACTCGTATGTGGAATTTAAGAAACAAAACAAACAAGAAAAGGGACAAAACAACTGAAGAAATAGACTCTTAACTACAGAGAACAAACAGAGGGTTATCAGAGGGGAGGTGAGGGGGGGATGGGGGAAATAGGTGAAGGGGATTGAGAGTATGCTTCTCTCGCTTTTTTTAAAAAATTTTTAAAATGTTTTTATTTATTTTTGAGACAGAGAGAGACAGAGCATGAGCAGGAGAGGGGCAGAGAGAGAGGGAGACATAGAATCCGAAGCAGGCTCCAGGCTCTGAGCTGTTAGCACAGAGCCTGACGCGGGGCTCAGACTCACAGAGTGTGAAATCATGGCCTGAGCTGAAGTCGGACACTTAATCGACTGAGCCACCCAGGTGCCCCAAGAGTATGATTCTCTTGATGAGCATTGAGTAATACACAGGATTGTTGAATCACTATATTGTACACCTGAAAAATAACACTGTATGTTAATTATACTGGAATTAAAATAAAAACAAAATTAAGAGACATAGAAGATCAGATAAATAATTATACATAAGAAAGTTAATCGAATTATCATTTGTTATGAAAAGATGGAAACCATCAAAATTTCCACCAATATTAGAATTACTAAGTTGTGTGGTAACCATAAAAGGGAATATTATACAGCTACTGAGTTTGGATTGGAGAAGAATATATAGTAAGTTTGGACACATTGGTGATTTAATATTGACTTTAAAATGGTATACTTAAAATGTGTATATAATTCATACAAAGTTATAAGCACAGGCCATGACTGGGTGAAAATACAATGAGGGGTTATCTCAATCTGGTTGAATAATGCGTAATTTTAGATTGCTATATATACATTATTGAATTTTTTAAAAAACTGTATTACTTTTTTTATACTTAAAAAATTTTTAATGTTTGTTGATTTTTGAGAGAGAGAGAGAGAGAGCGAGTGAGTGAACGGGGGACAGGCAGAGAGAGACACACACACAGAATCTGAAGCAGGCTCCAGGCTCTGAGCCATCAGCACAGAGCCCCACGTGGGGCTCAAACCCACAAATCATGAGATCATGACCTGAGCCGAAGTTGGATGCTTAACCGACTGAACCACAGGAGCCCTAAAAATGTGTTACTTCTATAATTAGAAAGAAATGTTATTAGATAATGAACAGCTATTTTCTCATGTCACCTGAGCCCCCCCATTTTAGGGCTCTCTAATGGCCCAATGTCCGTGTAATCTAACAAAGGCAATGCCAGCACTAAGTCTAGCCTGCCATGAGACAGGTGTTCTATAAATGTCCCTTGATTTAGAATTCATCTCTAGGAAGGTTGGACCTAATGATTTTGCCTTTCTCTGTCAGCAACCAAAAAAAATAAGAATCGTAATAGAGAGTGTCACTTTTTTAAAAAAATTTTATTTTTAGAGAATCCTAAGCAGCCTCCATGCTTAGTGTGGAACCTGATGTGGGGCTCAATCCCACGACCCTGAGATCATGACCTGAGTCGAAATCAAGAGTCAGATGCTGGACTGACTGAGCCACCCAGGAGCCCCAAGAGTGTCAATTTATTTTTTTTTTAATGTTTGTTTGTTTGTTTGTTTATTTATTTATTTATTTATTTATTTATTTATTTATTTATTGAGAGAGAGAGAGAGAGAGAGAGAGAGAGAGAGAACATGTGCACTCCCATGGACAGGACAGGGACAGAGAGAGAGAATCCTAAGCAAGCTCGGCGTTATCAGCACTGAGCCTCGTGCAGGGATCTCGATCTCATGAGCTGTGAGATCATGACTGTAGGCAGAACAAAGAGTCAGACGCTTAACGGATTGAGTCACCCTGCCCTGTGTCCTTTTATTGTTTTAAGCTAACATTCAGAGGGGACTAAGATGGCACAGCAGCATGGAAGTTCTCAGCTTTCATCCCTGAAACACAGCTCGATCAGCACCAAACCTGTTTGCACACCTAGGAAATTGATCTGAGGATTAACACAATAATCTGCCTAACTTGAGGCACAGAACTCGATAGATAAGTGGTGCAGGGAGGTGAACTGGTGGAGAGAGAAGCTACAGAGGGTAGGGAACTGATTTTGTGGAGAGAGGACAGAGAAAGGGGGGAGAGTGTGGCCCATGAGGAGAGTACAGGAAAAGCACTCCCCCTGAAAGTAACTGGAGAGAAAGAGAAAGAGTGGAAACACTCACAAGGGACTGAACAAGAAATGTGCTCCCCAACACCGTTGATGGAGAGAAAGGAGAGGGTTTCAATACCATTAGGACTCTATAGGAGAGCACAGAGTTGGAAATTCTGGAGCTCAATACCTGGCAGTGCTCTGGTGGGGAGGAAGGGTGAATCCCCAGGAGCAGGCAGCGAGGTCTCAGGGGTTCATGGGGCACACAGGGAGAAGCTGTTCCCCTGCTTGGAGGGCATTTGGTAGAAGCCATATGGCCTACCCAAGCCAAAGGTCCCAGCAGACCCTGGAGAACAGCCACGTTTGCTGGTATTGGGACAAAGATGCCAGAGTGTGTTGAACCCTGGCACCAGCTCTGTGTTGTGATTTTTCCTAATCTCCGAACCTTTGCCGTTGTGCAGTGGCACAAACTTTTTCTGGGGCACCTGACCATTGCTCAGTGAGACCCTTCCCCCGAGGTCAGAGTGGGTCCAAGCAGCACGGTCCTCAGAAATGAGGGGTTTGGAAACACAGCCCCATCTGAGATAAAATTCAGGAGGGAGGTACCGCCTGGCAGGCTGGCAACTTGGACATGGACAATGTAAAAGCGGGGAATGGACAGAAGCCTGAGACAGAGGAGGGATGCTTGATTATGAGTGGTTAAGAGTACAGAGTTCTTGTGCCAGAAACTAGGAAGCTGGGTGACACCATTATCACCTCTTCTGCGAACGCATGTATGCACGCAATGCACGCCGGACCGATCCACCCTGGTAAGCTAAGCAGCGCTGCCTAGTGGAGAACAGAGACTTTACACCAAGCCCCACCCAACTGCGTCTTCCAAGAACATGTCCTAGACCACCACAAGTCTCTCTACCTGCTTAGTGTACGGACTAGAGAGTGCTTCATAGTTTGAGTTCTAGGAGACATGGGATGTAACTTCATTCGGGTTTCATCCTGTTTGCTGGTTCATCTATTCATTTTCTTTCTTTTTCTTTTTCTTTGCTTTTGTTTAAATTGTTTTTTCTTCTTTTCTTTTTCTTGGATACAGAAAAAGAAAATTTTATTTTTATTTTCCTTTAAAAAGTTTTTTTTAATTCTTCTCACTCTGTTTTTAATTTTTTGGTAAATTTTTGTATTCTTTCACTTTCTTCATTTTATTTTATTGTATATGTTTTAAAATTTTTTTAACTTTTTGTTACTTTTTTTTTCTTTCCCTTTTTTCTCAACGTTTTTTTTTTATTTTTTTTATTTTTTTTTATTTTTGGGACAGAGACAGAGCATGAACGGGGGAGGGGCAGAGAGAGAGGGAGACACAGAATCAGAAACAGGCTCCAGGCTCCGAGCCATCAGCCCAGAGCCTGACGCGGGGCTCGAACTCACCGACCGCGAGATCGTGACCTGGCTGAAGTCGGACGCTTAACCGACTGCGCCACCCAGGCGCCCCTTTCCCTTTTTTCTCTATTCTGTCAAGCTTCTTTCAACAACCAGACCAAAACATGCCTAGGATCTAGCTTCCTTTATTTGATTTTTTTGTGTTTTTAATTTTTTAATTTTAATTTTATTTTATTAATTGTTTCTCTTTCTCCAAAATGACAAAATGAAGGAATTCACCCCAAAAGAAAGAATAGGAAGAAATGACAGCCAGGGACTTAATTAACACAGATATAAGCAAGTTTTCTGAACTAGAATTTAGAATCATGATGATATGAATACTAGCTGGAGTTGAGAAAAGCATAGAATCCCTTTCTGCAGAAATAAAAGAAGTAAAATCTAGTCAGGACAAAATTCAAAAGGCCAGAAAGGAGTGGCAGGATATATTCAATGTGCTGAATCAGAAAAATATGCGGCCAAGAATTCTTTATCCAGTGAGGTTGTCATTCAAAATAGAAGGAGAGATAGTGTTTCTCAGACGAAAACTAAAGGAGTTCGTGACCACTAAACCAGCCCTGCAAGTAATTTTAAGGCGGACTCTCTGAGGGGAGAAAAGACAAAACAAAACAAAACAGACCAAAAGCAGCAAAGACTAGAAAGGACCACCCGAAACTCCAACTCTACCAGCAACATAATGGCAATAAATTCATATATTTCAGTACTTGCTCTAAATGTCAATGGACTAAACACTCCAATCAAAAGACATAGGGTAATAGACTGGATAAGAAAACAAGATTCATCTATATGCTGTTTACAAGAGACCCACTTTAGACCTAAAGACACCTTCAGATTGAAAGTAAGGGAATAGAGAACCATTTTTATGCTAATGGTCACCAAAAGAAAGCTGGAGTAGCCATACTTATATCAGGTAAGCTAGATTTTAAAATAAAGACTGTAATAAGAGATGAAGAAGGACATTAAATCATAATTAAGGGTTCTATCCACCAAGAAGATCTAGCAATTGTAAACATTTATGCCCCCAATGTGAAGGTACCCAAATATATAAATCAAGAAACTCACTGTTAATAATACCATAATAGTGGGGGACTTCAACTCTCCACTTACAGCAATGGACAGATCATCTAAGCAGAAAATCAACAAGGAAGCAATGACTTTGAATGACACACTGGCCAGATGGACTTCACAGACACATTCAGAACATTTCATCCTAAAGCAGCAGAATACACATTCTTCTTGGGTAAACACGGAACATTCTCCCAGAATAGATCACATACTGGGACACAAATCAGCCCTCAACAAGTACAAAAAAGATCAAGATCATACCATGCATATTTTCAGACCACAATGCTATGAAACTCAAAATCAGTCATGAGAAAAATTTGGAAGGGATTAAAGAACATCCTACTAAAGAATAAATGAGTTAACCAAGAAATTAAAGAGGAAATTAAAAAGTACATGGAAGCCAATGAAAATGATAACACAACACCCCAAAACCTCTGGGATGCAGCAAAGGCGGTCATAAGAGAAAAGTTTATAGCAATCCAGGCCTTCCTAAAGAAGGAAGAAAGGTCTCAGATACACAACCTAACTTTACACCTTAAAGAGCTGGAAAATGAACAGCAAATAAAGCCCAAACCAGCAGAAGACAGGAAATAATAAAGATTAGAAATCTTTATATCATTATATATTTATATCTTTTTATCATTGATATCAAAATAGAAAACAGAACAGATCAATGAAACCAGGAGCTGGTTCTTTGAAAGAATTAAAAAAATTGATAGACACCTAGCCAGATTGATCAGAAAAAAAGGAAAGAACTGAAATAAGTAAAATCAAGAATGAAAGGGAAGAGATCACAACCAATACTGCAGAAATACAAACAATAATAAATTATTATGAACAATTATATGCCAATAAATTGGGCAATCTAGAAGAAATGGAAAAATTCCTAGAAACATAAAAACTACCAAAACTGAAACACAAAGAAATAGAAAATTTGAACAGACCCATAACCAGTAAAGAAATTGAATCAGTAATCAAAAGTCTCCCAAGAAACAAGAGTCCAGGGCCGAATGGCTTTCCAGGGGATTCTACCAAACATTTAAGGAAGAGTTAGCACCTATTCTTTCGAAGGTATTCCCAAAAATAGAAGTGGAAGAAACTTCCAAACACATTCTACGAGGCCAGCATTACCTTGATTCCAAAACCAGACAAAGACCCCACTATAAAAGAGAACTACAGAGCAATTTCTGTGATGAACATGGATGCTAAAACTCTCAACAAGATACTAGTCAACCAGATCTCACAATACACTAAAAGAATTATTCACCATGATCAAGTGGGATTTATACCTGGGATGCAGGTCTGGTTCAATATCTGCAAATCAATCAATGTGATACATCACATCAATTAAAGAAAGGACAAGAACCATATGATCCTCTCAATAGATGCAGACAAAGCATTTGACAAAATACAGCATCCTTTCTTGATAAAAACCTTCAAGAAAGTAGGGATAGAAGGATCATACCTCATGATTATGAAAGCCATATATGAAAGACTCATGGCTAATATCATCCTTAATAGGGAAAAACTGAGAGCTTTCCCCCTAAGGTGAGGAACATGACAAGGATGTTCCCTCTTCCCATACATTCCAATACAGCATAGTATTGAAAGTCCTGGCCTCAGCAATCAGACCACACAAAGAAATAAAAGGAATCCAAATTGGCAAGGAGGAAGTCAAACTTTAACTCTTTGCAGATGATATGATACTCTATATGGAAAACCCAAAAGATTCCATCAAAAAACTTCTAGAACTGATCCACGAATTCAGCAAAGTCGCAGGATATATAATCAGTGCATAGAAATCGGTTGCATTTCTATATACCAATAATGAAACAGCAGAAAGGGAAATCAAGGAATCAGTCCCATTTACAATTGCACCAAAAAACCATAAAATACCTAGGAATAAAACTAACCGAAGAGGTGAAAAATCTATATACTGAAAACTATAGAAAGCTTATGAAAGAAATTGAAGAACACACACACACACACACACACACACACAATGGAAAAATATTCCATATTTGTGGATTGGAAGAACAAAGAGTGTTAAAATATTGATACTACCCAAAGCAATCTACATATTCAATGCAATCCCTGTCAAAATAACACCAGCATTCTTCACAGAGCTAGAACAAACCATCCTAAAATTTGTATGGAACCATAAAAGACCCTGAATAGCCAAAGCAATCCTGAAAAAGAAAACGAAAGCTGGAGGCATCACAATTCTGGATTTCAAGATGTATTACAAATGGAACAGAATAGAGAACACAGAAATGGACCAACAAACGTATGGCCAACTCATCTTTGACAAAGCAGAAAGAATATCCAATGGCATAAAGATAGTCTCTTCAGCAAATGGTGCTGGGAAAACTGGACAGTGACATGCAGAAGAATGAACCTGGACCAGTTTCTTATACCATACACAAAAATGAACTCAAAATGCATGAAAGACCTAAACGTAAGATAGGAAACCATCAGAATTCTCCAGGAGAAAGCAGGCAAAAACCTCTTTGACCTCTGCCACAACAGCTTCTTACTCTACATGTCTCTGGAGGCAAGGGAAATAAAAGCAAAAATGAACTATTGACCTCATCAAGATAAAAAGCTTCTGCACAGCGGAGGAAACAATCAGCGAAACTAAAAGGCAACTGACAGAATGGGAGAAGATATTTGTGAAGGACATATCAGATAAAAAGTTAGTATCCAAAATCTATAAAGAATTTATCAAAGTCAACACCCCAAACCCAAATAACCCAGTGAAGAAATGGGCAAGAGACATGAATAGACACTTTTTCAAAGAGACATCCAGATGGCTAATAGACACATGAAAAAAATGCTCAACATCATTCATCATCAGGGAAATACAAATCAAAACCACAGTGAGATACCACCTCACACCTGTCAGAATAGCTAAACTTAACAGCTCAGGGAATGACAGATGTTGGTGAGGATGCAGAGAAAGAGGAACCCTTTTGCACAGCTGGTGGGAATGCAAACTGGTGCAGCCACTCTGGAAAACAATATGGAGGTTCCTCAAAAAATAGAACTACCCTATAATCCAGCAATTGCACTACTAGGTATTTATCCAAAGGATACAGGAGTGCTGTTTTGAAGGGGCACATGCACCCCAATGTTTATTTAGCAGCACTATCGACAATAGCTAAAGTATGGAAAGAACCAAATGTTCATTGACTGATGAATAGATAAAGAAATGGTGTGTGTATATATATATACACATACATGATGAACTATTACTCAGCAATCAAAAAGAATGAAATCTTGCCATTTGCAACAACGTGGATGGAACTAGAGTCTATTATGCTAAGCGAAATAAGTCATTCAGAGAAAGACAAATATCATATGACTTTACTCGTATGAGGAATTTAAGATACAAAACAGATGAACATATGGGAGGGGAAGCAAAAATAATATAAAAACAGGGAGGGGGACAAAACATAAGAGACTCTTAAATACAGGGAACAAACTGAGGGTTGCTTGGAGGGGTTGTGGGTGGGAGGATGGGCTAAATGGTCAAGTGGCATTAATGAGGACACTTGTTGGGATGAGCACTGGGTGTTATGTGTAGGAGATGAGTCATTTGATCCTACTCCTGAAATCATTATTGTATGCTAACTAACTTGGATGTAAATTAAAAAAAGAAAAAAAAAGGAAATGATGAGACTGAAAAGATTAGACATGTTGGAATACCTCGAAAAGAGAAATGCAATGTTGATAGCAAATGAGACATTAAAAAAATAATTCAGTAGAATCTCTAGGACAAACAAGCCACATAACAAAGGACTTAAAATGGCATATCACTTGATTCTTCATGCATTATGATATAAATACTGATAATTTCCTATAAAAATATTAAAACTTTACTGGGAAAATGAGAAAGGGAGGTGGAAGAGTAGGCAGAAGTGCATGTCTAAAACTGACCAATTAAGAAATAATAAGGACAAAATGTTCAGAAATATGAAAGTAACTGCCTAAAAGGATAAGTAATAGCATTACAATTGATAAAAGTATTTGTCTTTTAAGAGCAGGATTCAAGTGCAGTGGATTGGGGACTGTTATACTCTTTTATTTTAAATATGGGGCTAATCAAGCAGACTTGAAAGAGAAAGAAAAAAATAAAGCTAAAATGCAATGGGAGGAATTATGGTCACAATAAGTGGTGGAAGTTAGACTTTGTAGAAAAGCATTAAAAAATTATCAAGGGCAAACATGAATATAGCTGTTGAAAATTGAAAAATGACATGTATTTAGGAATTAATCATCAAACATTTATTGAATGTCTTTTATGTACCTGGCACTGTGCTAGAGATCCAAAGATGAGTCAGATATGGCCCTTGCCCTCAAGCTCAGAGTCTAGTGCTAAGAGACATACACATGCGTGAGTCACTAGGAGACCGTATGGTAAATCCAGTAGCAGAGGAATGTCCAGGTTGTTATGGTGACTAGAAGAGGGACGTTGATTGAGGCTGGAATGAGTAAAAGGAACTCTGTCTGGAAGGGGATGATGAAGAGAAGATTGTTAATTTTATTTTATTATTAAAAAACCTTTTTTAAAGTAAACTCTACTCCCATTGTGGGGCTTGAAAACTCATAAACTTGAGATCAAGAGTCGCATGTTCTATGGACTGAGCCAGCCAGCTGTCCCTATGATTGTTAAGTGTTTTTTGTTTTCGTTTTGTTTTGTTTTGTTTTGTTTTGTTTTGTTTTTTTTGAGAGCGAGAATGAGGAGAGAGGAGGGGAGGGAGCGGGGCAGAAAAGAGGGAGGGAGGGAGAGAGAGAGAGAGAGAGAGGGAGGGAGAGGGAGAGAGAGAGAACCTTAAGTAGACTCTACACCCAACACAGAGCCTGAATCTGGACTTGATCCCACAACTGTGAGTTCATGATCTGAGCCGAAATCAAGAGTCAGCGACTTAACTGACTGAATCACCCAGGCGCCCCTCGTTGTTAATTTTAAATCAGTATGAGTGAACTAGATGAAGGAGAAAGGGAACGATTATTCCAGAGAGAAGGAAAAGCAAGAGCCAAGGCATAGAGTAAAGACCCATCCCCATAGAGAGGGGTGAGGGAGTGCCAGTTACTGGAGTGTAGAGGCAGAGAGTGGTAGGGGTCAGGCTGATGATGTAGGTATGGAGCAGTCAATAGTGCCCTCAGTGGTATCCTAAGGATCTTAGACTTTATTTTTTACTCAATGGCCATTCACGGGCTTTAAAGCAGAGAGTCCCAGCAATAACACTGCTAGGAATTTACCCAAGGGATACAGGAGTGCTGATGCATAGGGGCACTTGTACCCCAATGTTTATAGCAGCACTCTCAACAATAGCCAAATTATGGAAAGAGCCTAAATGCCCATCAATGGATGAATGGATAAAGAAACTGTGGTTTATATACATAATGGAATACTACGTGGCAATGAGAAAGAATGAAATATGGCCTTCTGTAGCAACGTGGATGGAACTGGAGAGTGTTATGCTAAGTGAAATAAGTCGTACAGAGAAAAACAGATATCATATGTTTTCACTCTTACGTGGATCCTGAGAAACTTAACAGATCCGTGGGGGAGGGGAAGGAAAAAAAAAGAGGTTAGGGAGGGAGCCAAAACATAAGAGACTCTTAAAAACTGAGAACAAACTGAGGGTTGATGGGGGGGTGGGAGGGAGGGGAGGGTGGGTGAAGGGTATTGAGGAGGGCACCTGTTGGGATGAGCACTGAGTGTTGTATGGAAACCAATTTGACAATAAATTTCATATTTAAAAAAAAAGCAGAGAGTCACCATGAAATTTGCAAATTAGGAAGACACTTGGCTACAGTGTAAGGCATGTGGCTTATAGGTATGAATGTAAAGGCAGGAAGAGGAACCAGTTAATGGCTGTTGCAGGAGTTGACCTAAAACATGAAGGGAACAGGACAGGAAGAAGGACGAAGACCGATAGTGGGATCGATAAAAGTAGGAAGGAAAATCCAGTATGTTTTAATACCAGTTTGTTAAAAGAATTTTTTTTTGCCTCGTATAGACAAAGGCACATAGAAAATCACGACTGTAAGGACTTGTTAAGACTCTAACATCACTGATGTTAATAGTGATTCTTTTTAGGTTGTAGGAATTCAGGAACCAATGCCTTTTTTTCTTCATGTATTTTGCTTTGAACACGGATTACTTTTATAATCAGAAAAGGAGCATGCCCTTTTAAGAACAGTAGGAGAAAGATAAAAGAGAGTACTGGGGTTAAGATAAGTCGGGTTTAGGGATGAGACTGCTATAAAAAGGAATACCATAAAGTATTGACAAAAAATAAGTGAAATGCGGCAATCACAAAGGGACCAATACTGCTCGATTCTACTCATGTAAGATATTTAGAGTAATCAAACTCAGACAGCAGTAGAATGGTGCTTGCCGAGGCTGGGGTTGGGGGGAAGTGGGGAGTTGTTTAATGCATAAGGAGTTCCAGTTTTGCAAGATGAAAAAGTTTTGGTTGCACAAAAATAGGAATATACTTAATACTTCTGGACTGTACATTTAAAAATGGTTAAGATGGTAAATTAGGTTATGTGTATTTTACCATAATTTAAAAAAATGTGTGACAGGGACACCTGGGTGGCCCAGTGGGTTAAACATCCAATTTCCGCTCAGGTCATGATCTCACGGGTTCATGGGTTTGAACCCCCTCATTGAGCTTCTCTCTGTTCCCCTCTCTCTCTGCCCCTCTTCCGCTTGTGCTTTCTCTCCCTCAAAATAAATAAAGTTAAAAAGAATTTTTTTTTTAAATGCAGGACAAACCTTCATTTTATGGTTATCTCTGGAATACTGCTGCATATAGAAGCAGAGATACGTCATGAATCCAGGGGTAGGGTTTTGCTGGCCAGTGTAGAAAGGTAGTGGGGGGTGCTGGTAAGAGTGATTTACATGGTCAGTTAGTTCTGGGATAGGGGATAGATAGGGAAGGAATAAGAGGTTAGAAGGGGCCCTTGAAGAGTAGGTATGTTAGGAAGATGCTGAGTTTGCAACCAGAGATGAGTTTGTAATCAGAGAATAGGAAATAGAAGTTGAAATACATTCTGTGGAAGTGAGACTTAGTTACGTTCATTGTAAATCCAATTCTCCTGTTAGAAAGGAAACTCTTTAGAGGCTGGCTGGAATTACTCGTATTTGTACTTTGTAATAGTGGAGGGAATGCGACTAAATATTGACCAAATATGCTCAATAAAATTCTTTATCAGTTGAAGAATGTGTGTATATTGAGTCTCACATATTTGGAAGTTGCATCCCACACATCAAAAATGCTTTTTGCCTGCCTGTCTTTTCCTTCTGTGGTCTTACTCTGAGCCCCAGATTGCTGAGGTGTTTGCCAAGTAGGCTCAGAATTCATATGGTCCATTCCCATCCCTTCTTGTTTTCTGTCTAAGGGGAATTGGTATTCCACTGAGATTTAGGGGAAATATTACGGATGTTGACTGCATCCTGTAGCTTCTGACTTAATTAATGGCTTTTGGGTAGGAGTTGGGCATTTCTATTTTAAGCAAACTCCTGGGGTGATTCTGATTCACCCCAGACTTGCACAACTACTACTTGGGAAATACCAATTTTGTCTTTCTAACGTCAGAATGACCTTGCTGTATTTGCCTTTGCTATGTAAACCATTACCCAAAGTTGCTAGACTAGTTAAAACTATGTCAGAGGTACCCAGAGAAGTTTGGAGTAGAGTCTGGAATTCATTTTCTTCTTTTACTATGAAAATGCATGTCAGCAGGATACTAATATGGGCCTTTTTTCTTAAAAATGCAAACAAAGCAAAGGTATGAGCTATTTCATGTGTTAGATGAGAAGTCAACAGCATTAACCTCCCTTTAAAAGTGTAGATTAATTTCCTCCACATTGAGGAAATAGTTAGTCATTTGAAACCATGTTATTTATAAGAAAAGCTTAATTATGAAAAGGATGCTATAATTTAAAAGACTGTGAAGACATAACACGCTTCATTAAATTTTGTGAAATGCTTTTTCTTTGACACAAATTATAGCAATGTTTGGCCTGTATTGTCTAAATTATTTAATAAACAAGATGTAGAAAAAAGTTGCTAGATTTATATCATTATTTGGATTTTACAAGTACAGAGTACGAGCCAAATGAGCTTATATTTTATGGTCATTTAAAAGAAATTTCAAGAAGCTTTAAAAAATTGATTAATGTTTTCCAGGAGTGCCAATAGCATTTGCTTTTATTTTCTTAGATATGTGTAAGAATTTGCTTTTATGTCAGAAAGGTTAAAATGAAACATATTCATTCTCTTTGTTGTTGTTGTTGCGTGATTTTATTGTAAAATAAAATACAGGTACAGAAAATCATACCAAACAAATATATAGTTTAAAGAAGGCAAATACCATTGTAATTTACCACCTGTGTCAAGAAATAAAACGTTATATCTTCGGGTTCTTCTTTGTACTGAGTTTGTAGTAATTATTTCCTGTGTTTTTATTTTTATTTATTTTTTTTCAGTATATGAAGTTTATTGTCAAATTGGTTTCCATACAACACCCAGTGCTTATCCCAAAAGGTGCCCTCCTCAGTACCCATCACCCACCCTCCTCTCCCTCCCACCCTATTTCCTGTGTTTTTAAAAAATAGTTTTATCATGTAAATGTAGCTCTAGACACTATAGGTTAGCTAATTAAAAAAAAATTGATCTCTTTGTAAAATCTTTTAATCTAGGGCAACACTGTTCAGTAATGGGAGCCACATATGCAATTTCAAAATTTCTAGTAGTACAAACAAGTGGAGTTAGTATTAATATATTTTATTTAACTAAATATATCCAAACTGTTACAATTTCAACATGTAATCAATATACAAATTGTGGAGATATTTTACATTCTTTTTTCTAGGAGGGGTACTAAATGTTTGAAATCTGGTGTGTGTTTTACACTTACAGCACATCTTAAATTATACTGGATTTGGCCGGTTGGAAGCCCCTTTTAGCTGGCTCCTCTGTACTTGTAACTTGTGCTACCCCTTTGTTTGGATACTTCCTTACTTTGTAACATTCAGGATTTTCCAAACTCCTCTTGTACCTGCCCTGTCCCAACCCCGAATTGGCCATTTCTCTCACGAGCCCGGGTCCCTTTTAAAGGGAGTGGTTTAACAAACTAAGATACGGGTGCTGGGTATGTGCGTTGCTCCTGGGGTGCCTTTGCTAGGTGGTCAAAGCTAGGGGACACATGCGTGTGTGTGTACATGTGTATGCGTAGACTGATACATACACATAGAAGCATGCACACAGGTTCATGTATACATCTCTACATACTTTTTTAAATATAGTAGTCATGCATTCACACCAGTACTTCCAATTCCAGTCTATCCCCACAGGTTTCTTTCTTGCCTTCTCCTCTTCCATACATATTTGCATGTTCCTTCTTTCACAGTGAGAATGCTGGAACTCAGCAGTATAACTCATCTGATAGAGTTTCCACTCTGCTTATCCCATTTACCACTGCAAAAAACCCAAACTTCCTAGAAAAAGCTGAGGATTTATTTGCTGTTTTCACCCACAATTCAGAGTATATAGTCACATACGGCATTTATAAATTTCTTGAATTAGTTCTTCCTCCCTCCCCCTTTAGCAGGGTTATGGTATTCACTTGAAATCCAAAGGAGTATGTTGGTTTGTTTTCAGTTTTAGGTATTTCCTGTCCTACCCACCGTTGCTGATTTAATTATAGGTATAACAGTGCCATCTTCTGAAAGTTGACACTATGTAAGAGGTACCCAGAGAAGTGTCCCTTCCTCCTGTATCTCTTGCACTCGGCTTCCACCACCTCTTGTAGGTAACTTCCATAACCGTTTTCTAGCTTATCTTTCATACATTTCACGTTGTCATGATGGGCATATATATGCTTTCTTATTTTCTCTTCCTTCTCACATACTATATCCAGAACAGGAAAATCTATAGAGACAGAAGGTACATATGTGTTTGCCTGGGGCTGGGAGACGGGGCAAATGAGGAGTGTCTGCTGATAGGTACAGGGTTTCTTTCTGGGATGATGAAACTGTTCTAAACCTGTGGTAATGGTCGCACAGCTCTAAAGTTACTAAACACCATTGAATTGTGAAGTTTAAATGGGTATGTATAGCATGTGAATTATATCTCAGTAAAGATGTTGTGTGTTTTAATACCTAAAAACATTTTTTTAATGTTTGAGAGAGAGAGAGAGAGACACAGACAGACAGACAGAGTATGAGTGGGGGAAGGGGCAGAAAGGGAGGAGTCACAGAATCTGAAGCAGGCTTCAGGCTCTGAGCTGTCAGCACAGAGCCCAAACTCATAAACCGTGAGATTGTGACCTGAGCAAAAGTCTGACGCCCAATTGACTGAGCCACCCAGGTGCCCCAGATGTTGTGTTTTTCTTTTTTTTTTTTTTTAATTTTTTTTTTTAACGTTTATTTATTTTTGAGACAGAGAGAGAGCATGAACGGGGGAGGGTCAGAGAGAGAGAGAGGGGGACACAGAATCTGAAACAGGCTCCAGGCTCTGAGCTGTCAGCACAGAGCCCGACGCAGGGCTTGAACTCACGAACTGCGAGATCATGACCTGAGCCGAAGTCGGACGCTCAACCGACTGAGCCACCCAGGCTCCCCTGTTGTGTTCTTTTTTTAAAGGTAGCATGTTCTTTTTTATTTATTTATTTATTTATTTATTTATTTATTTATTTATTTATTTATTTATTTTTATTTTATTTATTATTATTATTTTTTTAATATATGAATTTTATTGTCAAATTGGTTTCCATACAACACCCAGTGCTCATCCCAAAAGGTGCCCTCCTCAATACCCATCCCCCATCCTCCCCTCCCTCCCACCCCCCATCAACCCTCAGTTTGTAAGCAAAGTGCAAAAAGAGTACATAGAAAGGTAGCATGTTCTATGTACTCTTCTTGCACTTTGCTTATTTTACCTTCAGCCGTATCTCCTGGGAGTCACTTCACATCAGTTCATAGAGATCTTTACTGTTTTGAATAATAGCTGCTTAGTACTCTGTTGTGTGTACATAGTTTATTCAGCTCTTCTTCTGTTCTTGGACATTTAAGTGGCTTTAAGTCTTCTTCAATGATAACTAGTACTGCAGTGAATAAACATATGCTCACGCTATTGGAGACTTCAGAGTACATCCCTAGAAACAGGATCAAAGGGAAAATGCACATGCGGTTACTAGATGATGCCATTTCTCTCTCTTTTTTTTCATTACTTAAAAAAAATACACTTTTTACTTTGGAATAATTTTAGACTTACAGAAGCATTGCAAAGATAGTACAGAGAATTAGTGTATATACCCTTCAGCCAGTTTCCCTGAATGTTAACATCTTACATAACCATTATCCTTTTGTCAAAACTAAGAAATTAACATTAATACAATATTATTGACTACATTATAGATTTCACTGGGATTTTACCAAATTTTCCACCGACATCCCTCCCTTTTTGATTATTGTGTTAAGAAAACATACTGTGACATCTACCCTCTTAACTTTTCAAGTGTATAGTTAAGTATTGTTAACTATACAATTGTATTGTCATAGAGCAGATCTAGAACTTTCTCATCTTGCATGACTGAGACTTTATACCTGTTGAACAGCAACTCCCCCATTTTCCCCTCCCTCCATGCCCCTGGCACTCACGATTCTAAGTTTTCACTACTTTTAAAGGCATGACTGCATTTGGTCAGTCACAGCTAATTTATAACATAAACCCATTTCTTTATTGAGCCTGTTCCATTTCGCATTCCCACCAGCAATGAATGATTGTGTCCTCCCATAGCCTTGGCAACAGCCTTCATTATCAAACTTTTCGATTTTAGCCAATAGGAAGGCTGGAAATTTGCCAAATGATGGCTAGTATCTCCTTGTGATTCAAATTAGCATTTCTCTTATCAGTCAAGTTGAATATCTCTTCATATTTTAAGGGCCATCTTTATAATCTTTTTGTGAATTGTCTTTTCATTTTTCTGTAAGATTTTTATTCTTGTTCTTCCTCCATTTTAAAAAGCTCTTTGCATATTAAAGGTATTAACCCTTTATTTCTCTTGTATGTTACAAATATTTTCTCCCAGTTTGTTTTGCATATGTAGAAGTTTTAATTTTATCTATTCCTCTTAATCCCCTTTATTTATTTCACCTATCCCCCACCCCACCCGTCTCCTCTCTGGCAACCACAGGTTTGTTCTCTGTATTTAAGAGTCTGTTTTTTGTTGTTGTTGCTGTTGTGTATTTAAGAGTGTTTTTGTTGTTGTTGTTGTTGGTTTGTCTTTTTCTTTATTCATTTGTTTTGTTTCTTAAATTCCACATATGAGTGACATCGTATAGTATTTGCCTCTCTCTGACTTTTTACTTAGCATTATACTCTCTAGGTCCATCCATGTTTTGGAAATGGCTAGATCTCATTCTTTTTTATGGCTGTATAATATTCCATTGTGTATATATACCACATCTTCTTTGTCTGTTGATCTATCAATGGGCACTTGGGCTTCTTCTATATGTGTGCTATTGTAAATGATGCTGCAATAAACATACAGGTGCACATATCTTTTTGAATTAGTGTTTTCATTTTCTTTGGGTAAATGCCCAGTAGTGTAATAACTGGAACATATGGCAATTCTATTTTTAATTTTTTGAGGAACCTCCATACTATCTTCCACAGTAGCCGTACCACTTTGCATTCCTACCAGCAGTGCATGAGGGTTCCTTTTTCTCCATATCCTCACCAACACTTGTAAGATTTTAGCCATTCTGATAGGTGTGAGGTCATATCTTATTGTGGTTTTGATGTGAATTTCCCCGATGATCAGTGATGTTGAGCATCTTTTCATGTCTGTTGGCCATTTGTATGTATTCTTTGGAAAAATGTCTATTCAGGCTGTCTGCCCATTTTTAAATCAGATTATTTGGGTTGTTTTTTTTTTTTTGGTATTGAGTTGTTTAAATTCTTTATGTATTTTGGATATTAACCTCTTTGTAGATATATCATTTGCAAATATCTTCTCCCATTCAGTACATTGCCTTTCTGTTTTGTCAATGGATTCCTTCACTGTGCAAAAGCTTTTTATTTTGGTGTAGTCCCAAGAGTTAATTTTGCTGTTGTTTCCCTTGCCTTAGGAGACATATTTAGAAAAATATTTACCTAAAAAGCTTTTATTTTTATGTAGCCATACATATATGTATGTATATATATTTTGTATCTGGATTTGATTTCATTTTTTTTAATGTTTGTTTATTTTTGCGCTCGAGAGAGACAGAGCATGAGTGGGGAGGAGCAGAGAGGGAAACAGAATCTGAAGCAGGCTCTAGGTTCTGAGTTGTCAGCAGCTGTCAGCACAGAACCCGATTTGGGGCTTGAACTCACAAACCGTGAGATCATGACCTGAGCTGAAGTCAGATGCTTAACTGACTGAGCCACCCAGGTGCCTTGATTTTTTTTTTTTTTTAAGTGAGCTCCACACCCAGTATGGGGTCCAATGTGGGGCTTGAACTCACAACGCTGAGATGAAGACCTGAGTTGAGATCAAAAGCAGGATGCCCAACTGATTGAGTCACCCAGGCACCCCTGGACTTTAAATCATAGCTAGAAAGCCTTTCTCTGTACTCATGCTATAGAGGGATTTACCTACATTTTCTTCTAGAACTTGTTTCATATTTTATATTTAGATGTCTGATGCTTTGGGGTTTATTCTCCTATACAGTTTGAGGGATGGATTTAACCTTTTTCCAAATAACTATCCAGTGGTACCAATCCTGTTTGTTAAAAAGGCAGTCTTTGCCTCAGTGGTTTGAGGTATCTCTCTATCACATGGGTCTATTTCTGGACTTTGTATTCCATTGGCATGTCTGTATGCATGTGCTATGCACTGTTTTAATCAGAGGCTTTTAAATGTGTTTTGATTCTTCTCACGGCTCTTTAGAGTGTGTTCTTAGCTCTTCTTTTGTGTTTATTTTTATATTCGAACTTTGTAAAGAATCAATCTACCACTTATAAAAGAGCTCAATCCTGTCTTGGGGGGATTTCATTAAATACATACAATAACTTCAGGAGAGCAGAGATTTTGCCTTCCCACTACTTGTCTGTAAGTGTAATTCCCTTCCCCTCCTTGCTACTCTTTGTGCTGCTGTTTTTTGCCTTAAATATCAGTTGTCTGGTCAGGAAAGAAGAGAGAAGAAGAAAAATGGTCTTTTACATCATTCACATACTCCCCATTTCCAGTGCTCTTTACTGATTTCTGTGGATCCGAATTTCCATCTGGTACCCTGCATGATTTTGACATGTCCTTACCAAGAGCAAGGGCTAGCTTTCATTTCAAGCCGCTTTCATGTTCTTGAAGTGGTGGGAGAGGACATTCTTGCCTTGTTTCTGATCTTATGAGGAAAGCACTCAAGAAAACTGAGACCGGTTATATTTGTGATCATTTCTTATGACTCAGTGGGCTGATTTTCAGCTTTACGAGAAATGTGCAAACTTTGATGACTTAAGGTAATTGGTAGAGGAGGGAGTTACCGAATTAGATCTCATCCCAGAATCCCCATGCTTGCCACTTCGCACATTGCAAGTCACCCCACCATGAGGCGTAGGAGATACTGCAGGTAATTTTAATATTAGATTAAGCAAAACATAATTAGGAATGTAAATCTGCCCAAAGCCCCTTATGTTCTGTAATGTGCTGTTCGGTCCCAAATTAATGATGTTTCGTTTGGCTCTATTACCTTCTTCATTAATAGAAAATTGTAGTGTTAACTCCTTGAGAATTAGTATTACTTGGGATGAGTATGAATATTTCTACTCTCCTTAAAACCAATCCATTTTAAAAGTTTAACATTTGGTTTCAGCCTTTAAAAGTAGGCATGGCTGCTCGTTTTTGTTTTTTTTTTTTCCTCTTATGTCATTTTACATGGTGATCTCTAAACCAGTATATCCAGTCAGTCTGAAAATAGGTGCTAGATTAATGTTTACTACTGAATTTTAGAAAGTTCCTGCCCAATATGGACTTTAGTCCCTGGCCTATAGGGAGTCCATTTTTTCCTTCAGCCATCAGTGGGAGTGTGGTACACATGCTGTTGTGTGTCACAGGTCTGGTTGCGTTGATGGATTTGTTCAATTAGGAGTGGAAGACAAGCTTATCCCTTGAAAGAGAACATGAGAGAGCTAAGATTAGAACAGCTAAGCATTTCAGATGGGCAGAACTTCAACTAACGTGCCCTCTTAGAGAGAGATTAGATTACATGTATGGCAACACGTGCTTGGTAATGTTTTATATTGTACTTTTGCCCTTTTACCAAATATTGCCCTTAATATTCTAGATAATGATTTTGTGAGGATCTCATTTAGATGCCCATATTTAAATAACTTGTTCTGTGAATATTTAACATTTCTCCAATTTTTTTTAAAAGAGTTGTTTTTTTTTTTTTAATAAACCTAATTCTAATGATTACTGCTCCATAACCGAGAATTTTTTAAATAGGAAGCAAGAACCATCACACTACATAGGACACTTTCCAACTATGGTCAGTTAAGTTTGTAAGTGGTAAACAGGGAGCAGATGTAGAGGACACTGATACGGTCTCTCTTCTAAAAGACGGGCATGTATTCCTTCACTCAAACTTAACAGTAGGTCCATGAAGTAGATAGTGTAAAATCTTGTTTTACAAATGAGGAAGTTAAGAGGGATTAATTAACTTAATTAAGGTCACAGAGCCTCTGGCTTGTGGGGCTAAGCCTGAGACACCTGTTTCTTTGATTTCTATCACTTCAGGCTGCTTCCAAAGACCCACACAATTTATGGATTGCTGGGAACCTATAAGTGGCACAAATCTTTCCTGAAGCCTCGAGTTCCTTCCCTTTCCCCTCATCAAATCCAGTTCTTGGAAGATCCAGCAGAAGAATAGTGAACTGACTTACATTTCAACTCTTGTCTTTCTCTTGTGTCTTTCGGTCTCTCTGTACCTCTCTTGCTATATAACTGAACAGGAGCAAAGGAACTATGTGCATCACTGGCTAGTTGTCAGCCTTTAAGTAATGGGAAGCTTGCTAAGATGATTCTTAACTGCTCTTCCAGTTTTCTGTAATTTATAATGACAAGGTGTCCATCTTTTCATATTGCCAGGTAGATGAATATACAGTGACTTTTCCGTGTTTAAATAATACATGCCTTTGTTTTCAGAGCTCTATATTATTGACCATTGTGTTGAGCTCTTTAACGGTCTCAGTTTATGGCTCAGAAATTCTTATTTTAAAACTCTTGTCCAGAGGGTGCCTTAGAGTCAAATGTAGTTGATGCTTTTAACAAAGAGATGCTCTCCCATGTGGCCTTGGTGTACTGAATAAAATGTGTCTCTCTCTTTTTAAAAGAAAAATTTTAAACATTTTTATTTATTTTTGAGGGAGAGAGAGAGAGAGAGCAAGCACAAGCAGGGGAGGGGCAGAGAGAGAGGGAGACACAGAATCTGAAGCAGGCTCCAGGCTTTGAGCTGTCAGCACAGAGCTCAATGTGGGGCTCGAACTCAGGAGCTGTGAGATCATGACCTGGGCCGAAGTCAGATGCTCAACCCACTGAGCCACCCAGGCATAGTGCTGTGTGAAAGGCTCTGTAAAATATTTTACCAGTTACATGTATCTCATCAAAAAGAAAATGGGGACTCCTGGGTGGCTCAGTCGGTTAAGCACCCAACTGTTGATCTTGGCTCGGGTCATGATCTCTGGTCAGTGAGTTGTAGCCCCAGTTGGGCTCCACCCTGACAGCATGGAGCCTGCTTGGGATCCTCTCCTTCTGTCTGTGTCCCTCCCCCTTTCATGCGCATGCTTTCTCTCTCTCTCACTCAAAATAAATAAACAAACAAAAAGAAAACTACAAGCATAGATGAAAATAGCTAGGGATGCTGTTAGGTTTTTGTGTGGGTTCTGGCTCTTCTCCCTTGTTCCTCAAGAGGCGTCAGCTCCAGCTTTTGTCTGCTGCCCTTATGGTGCTGTCTGGTCAGCAGAGCATGTTTTAACCATGTGCTTTGCCTGACACCTAACACGGCAGTGGCACAGGGGTGATTTCGATGCTGGGACCAGGCTTTGTCCGTCCTGGGAAGAGTAAGGAACCTTTATTTCACATCTGGAAATATCTCTGAGGGGAAATTTTCATGGGTTAAATTCAGAGCAGTTCAGTTTTGGGAACTGTTCTCACTGTTTTGGCTTCTCCCCTGACTCCGTGTTGTCATGATGATTCATTGGTTTAAAGCTGCTTCTCTTCCCAAAGAGCTCAAAACACTTTAACAGGCAATTTCTGCTCCTGGTATCTGCCCTGAAGTGGGCAAGTGGAGAGCCGAAGTGATGACCAGTGGGTAGGGGCAGAAGAAGGGATGGGTCTCCTCCCGCCTGGTTAGGGTGGCCGTTCCTCTTGGCTAGACCCCAGAGCACTCCATCTTTCCAGATCTGTCTCCCGAGGAGTAAAGGCTCCGGCCCATCTGCAGAATGTTCTTGTGATTCCAGCCTCACCAGTATGTCCAGTCAGGCACATCTCCTCCTGGCCTGGTGAGTAAGGCTCCCTTGAGTGAGTTGGGCATTTTAGGAGGCACATTCTCTCTGTGTCACTTTGTAGTACCCTAGAGCAGAGATTCCTGCCAGTGCCTCGTGAGAGAGGAAGCCCGTGCTCAGCACCACGTTAGCCGTGGGGTAATTGAACACACACGCGTGGTGACACTGGCTTCAGGCCCCAGTTACGTCTGCACAGTTTTCGCCTCTGTGGCCAGTGTGTTTATGGCACCAGGGACAACGCCTTGTGGATAGATAGTGGGTGTGTAGTAAATGTGTTCGCTTCGTATTATTTGGATTTCTCTTTTGTTCTCTCCTGCCGGTGATGTCTGATAGACACTTTAATTGTTGTCCAGCAAGGTTCACAGCCACCTCACAGCTTCTCACCTCGTCTGTTTTTAACATTCCCTCCAGCTCCCCACTGACAGATCTCCGAGAAAGGAAAGGAATGTGCACCCTTCACAGATGCCAAGGGGACCCCTGAAAGAGACTCATTCTAACATCAGATGTTTTTAATGCTAAAACGAAAAAAGAAAAAAGCCCTAGATATATGTGGTGTTTATAATTTTGTATACCTGATAAGATTACAGTAATTTTAGTCCTTCTAAGATTGTTTCAGTTGAAAGGTGAAATACTTGGATGATTTTTGTAAGCAAAACTTTTTTAATGTTTATTTTTGAAAGAGACAGAGCGTGAGTGGGGGAAGGGCAGAGAGAGAGGGAGACACAGAATCTGAAGCAGGCTCCAGGCTCTGAACTGTCAGTACAGAGCCCGACGTGGGGCTCAAACTCACAAACTCTGTGAGATCATGACCTCAGCCGAAGCCCGATGCATAACGGACTGAGCCACCCAGGCACCCCAATATTTAGATGATTTTTAACTTGTGGCTTGATGAGGGTAGGAACGGCCGACAATTTTATCATCTAACTGAAGTTCTTTTTCCTTCTAAAGCCAAGTTGCTAACTCTAAGGAACAGTGTGCTCGTAGTACCTACAATTAAGGAGCTCTCACCTTTATATACAGTAGTTTTGTATCTTATAGCAAGCATTATTGTTAACGGGAAGAAAAGATTCCTGCTTTCTTATTCAGACCCTGAACTGGTAATATGTCAGTATTTATTCATGTTACTACTAGTGCCTTAATAGCATAAATAGTATAAAATCACTTTATTATCACAAATGGGCAGGTTTCGCATGACAGTATTATGTTTTGTTTTGTTTTGTTTTTCCCTCTGCATATTTTAATTTTGTCTTTCTCCCTGAATTGCCAGCCTATTACCTAGCTTTGTTCCTCTGTCTAAGGTATTAAACACAAATTGCCTTCTTCCTTCCTGGATGTGGAGGTAAAGATATTTCTGTTGTATACCTTTCTGAGGACCCTGGGATCCTGCAAAATTGCACACTAAAGTAACAGGAGAAATAGGGGTGGGAGCAGCCCCCCAGAGCCTATGCAGCTTTGTAACCAGATCACTCAAAAACTCAAGCACCAAGAAAATAACTAGTACTTGGGGAGATAATTTGAGGGGCAGCCCAGGCAGGTACTCCGAGTGGCAGAAGGCTGCCGCAGGGGCTATTAAAAATGTACGAAACCCTTTGGTCTCTGAAGCAGCTTCAGAATTGAACAAGAATTACGTGAGGGAAGCTGGTCATGCTTCAGATCTGTGGTGGTGTCACCCCAGACCCACAGACTGCTGCAGTCTGGGCCGGCTTCTCTTCTCCCCTCCAGCAGCCCCCTTTGTGAACCAAGACGCAGACCTCCCGTGTTGGTCCACTAACTGGATTATTTGTCTTAAATTAAAAAAAAGAAAAAATGATTTGCACAGAAGATGGAAACATTCTAAAATCCATTCATCCATGAATGAATGAACATGTATAGACACACAAAGGAATATTGTTCAGCTTCAAAAGGAAGGAAATTCTGACACATGCTATGGGATAGATGAACCCTGAAGACCTTATGCTGAGTGGAATGAGCCATTCACAAAAGAGGACAAATACTGTATAATTCCATTTCTATGAGGTTCATAGAGTAGTCAGTTCCCGGAGGCAGAAAATAGAATGGGGGTTTCTGTTTACTGGGTCCACAGTTTTGGCGTGGGAAGGTAGAAAGTTCTGGAGATGGGTGGCATTGATCGTTGCCAAACAAGGTGAATATACTTAACACCACTGAAGGGTACACTTAGATTAAAAATATTTTTTGTGGTATATTTTACCACAAAAATCACTTTTGTGGTGTATTTTACCACAGAAAATTTTAAGATTGATTTGTAAAGTGTACATTGTAGCAGGGGAAGAAGTCTTTTATCTGCTGTGTTGCAAATATTTCTCCCACACTGTCATTTGCCTTTTGACGCCAAAGTTTTTGACTCTACAGACACTTTACACTTTTGGAGTCCTACGCATTTTGTAGTATGTTTATAAAGGTCTTCCTCACTTCTAAGGGTGTAAAATACAACAAGATCTACCTATGTTGTCTTCTAGCACTTACACTTTTTTTTTTAATGTTTAAGTCTTTGCTCCATATAGAATTCATTTTTTGGTGTTGGGAATTTTGTGGCTTAGGACAGCGTGGCAGGGATATTACCAAGGCTTTATTATTTTCAAGGTTTATTAGGACTTCAGAAAAGCAATTTTTGCTCCCTGAGGCTTAGGAACTGTTGAATTTTAACTTGTATGGTTGTTGGAATGGAGAGGTGAGGGGAATAAAAGACATGAACTCTGTGCTACTTGATGAATTATGAGGACTTTTATAACATGCTGGCCTAAAGCAAAGTCACATTTCCTTCCTTTTTGACAAGCTGACTTAGCATTTTTTTTTATGTGAAAAATATGGAGCAGAGAGGTTAATAAAGTCCCTTAAGAGACAACATCTCATTTAAAAAGCATAATCCAGGGGCTCCTGGGTGGCTCAGTCAGTTGAGTGTCCGACTTCAGCTCAGGTCATGATCTCGCGATTTGCGAGATCGAGCCCCGTGTTGGGCTCTGTGCTGACATCTCGGAGCCGGGAGCCAGCTTCAGATTCCCTGTCTCCCTCTCCCTCTCTCTGTCTCTTCCCCCACTCGTGCTGTCTCTCAAAAATAAATAAAAAATAAAATATTAAAAAAAAAAAAAGAAAGCATAATTCAGTTTGGAAGCAAAATAACTGACGTTGGTACCCCAGGCTTTCCTCTGAAATATTCCTAAGGCATGTCGTGGTTGCCGGCCTCAGGTGGCTGCCCTTCCGAGTGGAGAGGAAAGCAGGCGGCTTCATTTTCCATCATCTGAGGTCTCCGCTCCGAGGAGAGGCCTGGTGAACTTAGTGCCTCGCAGGTGCCAGCCGAGAGCTGGAGCTGGACGGGCAGGGACACATCCTGGTGGCATCTGGAATTTTGATTCTGGATCGGAAGCCGTCCAGAGGCCGAAATGGGAGGACACCCCAAGTCTGTAATCATTTTTCTTTTCACCCATGGTTTGCTGGAAAAGTGTGTGGACATCGACAGGAAGAACTGGGTCCTAATCCCCGCTCTACCGCTCACTAGTTGTTTGACACCGGAAAGTCAGCTAACCACTTTAGGCCTCACTTTTTGTGTGTGTAAAATGAGGCAGTTGAATCAGATACAGTACAGCCCCTCAGATAGCTCCAACAGTCCGTGTGGTGCGCTGGCCCAGAGGGCTTCTGCGTCCCGTGGTGTAGGTTCCGTTTCCTCATCAGTGTGTTCCTGCCCCTGCTCAGCCCCACCCATCATGCAGACTCAGGAGAGCGGGCACACCCATGCTTTTTGGCGGAGCGGTCCCTGGAAACTCAGACCTACCCTTAGGGAGCTGAGTGGCTTTGCGTTTTGCCCTTAGTCATTTTCTTTTGGTTTGGGCACTTGGGTTAATAAAATCAAACGTAACAACTTACTGTGTGTCTTCATGGATGTATAGAGAGTAATTCATATATAAGAAGTGCTGAGAATCTAGACATACATGCAAGGAAGACAGGGTACTAGAAATAGAGGAAAGAGAACATGCTAAATTATATGCCAAATATAACGAAGGGTGTTGTTGTTTCACTGGGGTCAGTGTGCGCTTGGTTGGATCGGGTCCAGGAGTGAAATTTCATTCTCTTTTTCCTGACTTTGAAAGAAAGAATTCCTGGAGGAGGTGAGTTTGGATTTGACACTGAGAGACGGTTAAGTTGTGTGGGTGGTACTACAGACGTTTACTTAACACTGAATTCATGTCAGACACGGGGTAGGTGTTTTACATATTATTTCATTCTGGAAACAGCCCTACGGAAAGAGTGCTACTATCCTCATTTTTCCATTTTCCAATGAGAAAACTGAGGCCCAGAGAGTTTGGGTAACCTCCTCAGGTTTTCACAGCAAGTAAGCAATGAAAAGCAGTGATCTCCGACCTCAAGGCCCATGGTTTTTCTATATATCATGCTGTTTTTCATTCTTTTAGAATCACTGAAAATATACAGTCTCAATATTACATATATTTTTACTAAACGTGTCTTTTTACATTGGATCCCATCTGTGCTTTGAGGAGATTTATAGTTAATGAGGTTATCTAATGCCAAAATTTGGCAAAGTTAAGTGGATCAAGATACCGTATCAATCAAGGTCTTAGTCATAAGCAACTGATAAGAAGTTATAAGAAACTGATTTCGGCTAATTTAAGCAGAAGGGGAATGTATTAGAAATACATTGGGTTAGGTGCTTGGGTGGCTCAGTCGGTTAAGCGTCCGACTTCGGCCCGGGTCATGATCTGATGGTTCATGAGTTTGAGCCCCACGTCGGGCTCTGTGCTGACAGCTCAGAGCCTGGAGCCTGCTTTGGATTCTGTGTCTCCCTCTCTCTGCCCCTCCCCCGCTCATTCTCTGTCTCTGTCTTTCTCTCTTTCTCTAATATATATATATATATATATATATATATATATATATATATATATATATATAAAATTTTTTTTTTAAAGAAATGCATTGGGTTGCTCACAGCCTCTCTGGAAGCATCTGAGAACCAGGTTCAAGCTTGAGGGCTTGGAACAGGCTTCCCGTTCTGTTGAAGAGCTGACCCCATGAGGGCTTGCTGCTGGTGCTCTGCCCAGGACACTGCGGTTTGTACCAACCCCTCCAACGTTACCGACCTTTTAGAAGTCGGTTATAGTTGCTCCCACCCAACACTAACAATGGAATTTGCGTGCTCCCTTATTCTTGTCATTGGTTTTTGACTCAGAAACTAGACATGAGTATTCATGATCAACATGGCCATTGTGTGTGTGTGTGTGTGTGTGTGTGTGTGTGTGTGTGTGTGTACCCATGTCCTAGAGCAAGAAAATTGGAAAGGGAATATCTGCCATTTTCTCTTTGGTAGTAGGAAGAGGACTCTACTTCATAAGAAAGGGGATTCAGATCTGGCGGCCAAGAGAATGATAAATGGCTCCTGTAGGTGACAGTTGCTTTAGCAATTCTGGGAGGTTGTTGGCAGCAAATTGATCATCAAACCATAAGACAGAATGCTAAAGATAAACACATAAGATTTAGGCAGGAATTATTTTACCTTAAGTAAAAAAAACAAGCACAATTTGGGTTTAAAGAAAGTAAAATGATATTGACTGATGAATGGAAAAATAAAATGTTATAAATATATCCATACAGTGGGATATCTCGAATAGAAAGAAATGAAGTACCAATACATACGGGTACAGGTTTCCTTTCAGGGTGGTGAAATGTTCTCAAATTGATCATGGCAATGGCTGCACAACTGTGTGAATATACTAAAGACCATTGAAATATCTAGTATAAGCGAGTGAATTGTATGGATGTGAAATATATCTCAGTAAAGCTGTCATTAAAGAAATAAAGTGAAGCAGGAAACTTTAGGAAACAAGGCTGTCAATTGAGGGGCAGGAAAGGCACCGAAAATATAAATCGTGGCTTACATTCCATGATCTCTATTTACTTTTTGAAATCTAGTTCGAGGGACTACACTGAGACTCGTTGTAGCCCGAACCCTGGGAAATCTCTGAGGGGAAGGAAGGAGAGGTGTCTCATGATTCCTGATGATAGGGAAACAGTAGGCTTGTCACTGGTAATTAATAGTTGGCCGGTGTTGCCATTTATGAAACTGAACAATTAGAAGTTAGAATTTGATTTAAACTTGTTAACTGTAGCTGAATGTCAAGTTTTAGACCTTAAAGAAATTATACTGTGATTGAAAGAAATAGGACACCAACCTGATATTTTAATTGACTTATCTGGCTATGCACTCAGATGTTTTGTATTTAAAATTAAAAAAAAAATTGTTTTTCAGAAACGCTATCCACTTTTCCACACTAGAGGTGCTGAAATGTCAGACAGTTGAGAACATGTAGGCACAATGTAGCTTTGTGGGAGAGGTGACCTTCTAGATCCCAAAGGGTTTCAAGGACTCATTTCTGTAGAGCAATTAAAATTGCATAGTCCTAGAAAAGGGCTTTAGAAGAAAAGGAGGAAGGATTCTTAAATACAGACCCAGATGCTAGGATGAGAATACATGCAGTAATTGTGACCTTGGCATTCTCGCTGTGAATGTCTGCACAGTTGCTGTCAGTTACGTTCTCTATTCTGTGTACTTGTTTGCACATGACTTTCTTCTTGTATGTGAAAAATAATCTCAGTATGGTTCAAGGATCTTCAGCTTTGTCACCTAGAAGAATGAGTTGGTTTGTACTCGGGGAACACTTTCTTGGGGAAGAAGAATTACCAAGATTAAGAGAACAGTTTCTCTACAAATTAGAAATCTTACAAAATTTTGTATGCTAGCTTGCAAGTTAACAATAGAAAAGACCTTTACTGAAGTGAATAAATATAAACAATTTGAGTTAAGGTTGCATTTTCCAAAGGGAACCATATTTTAGCACATGAATGAAATAGATTACACATCGTAGCAAGATGTTTGGGCCCCTCTAGCTATTTCTAGTTTTGGTATTATATGTTTTCTGGATCAGTAATTGCTACCTGTGTGATGTGGACAGTCCAAGGAAATAGTCCAGTTCCTATTTTTGAGATATAATTTGTATACAGTAAAATTTACCCTTTTCTGGTCAGTTTTTACAAATGTGTGGTCTGTGGCCACCACCACAGTACCAAGATGCGGTACTTTTCCATCGACCCAGAAACGTTCCTTGTAACCCACTGCAATCCCCTCTCCGTTCTCCCAGCCCCTGGCCGCCTCTGATTTGTGGGTTTTGTCATTTTCAGAATGCCATATCAATGGAATCTTATAGCATGTGGCCTTTTTGTGTCTGGCTTCTTTCCCAGTGCATAATGCATTTGAGACTCATCTGTGCTCTTGCAGGTATGAGTATGCTCCTTTTTATTGCTCATCGAGCTAATTTTTATTGAGTGTTGTTATGCATTAGCTGTTGTGCGAATGCTCCGCCGATACAGTAATGAATAAGGTGGGCACTATCCCTACCGTCTCGGAGTTTGTGGATCAGACAAGTACAAAAAGAAAGAGTATCATTAGTGCTGCAATGGTGCAAGTGCAGTGTATCATGGGAGCACAGAGCAAGAATATTTAACTCACATTTGAAGGATCATGGAAGCTTCCCAGGGGAGCTGCTGCTGAACTCGAGACCTAAGGATGAGTGATTGGGCTGCAAGCAGGTGATGGGAGGGATGAATTCAGACCTGTACCAGCTCATGAGAGTTGGTGGTGAAAAATTCAGGAGCTTTGCAAGCTGGTTGTTGAATCACTGATAGCTTGACATTGGTCATGGTGAGAGTATTTATACCACTGATATTGTTAAATACCTCGAATTGGGAAGTTGTTTTCTTCTTTAGACAGTCTCCTTGCACACCACACTGGATGGACAAGCATTATAGTCAGGGGAGATTGTTAACTGTGAAAGCAAGAAGGAGCATGGTGTTTCTGCAGAACTGAAATAAAATCAGTAGGGCTTAAGTGTGGAGTGTTGAGGGGAGAACTGACAGCTAGAGAATTAGGTGGGGGCAGATCGTATTGGGGGAGGTAAGCCGTATTAATAAGCCATGATGTCATTTTCTTATTTTAACATCTGTGTCAGTTCTGGCTTGGTTTCAATCGATTGATTATTCTCACTGGGGAGAATTATTCTCCTGCTTTACATGCCAGGCAGTTTTTGATTGTACATCAGAAACTGCGAGTTTTGCTTCTGTATTCCTGTAAATCTTGGGTAGTTTTGTTCTGGGACACAGGTAAGTTTTACTTGGACACAGTTTGATCATTTCGGTCATTTGTGTAAGATTCTTTGCTTGGGACCAGAGCCATGTTTAGTGGAGAGTTAATTCTTCCTACTGTTGGAGCTAAGACCCTTTGAATTCTCTACTGGATGCCCATGAATTATTAAGTTTTCTAGTCTGACTGGTGGGAACAAGCACTATTCCTTGGCCCTGTTTGAGTATCAGGTAGGTACTGACTGGTTCCTGTAAATCCTGGGTCATTTTTTTCTTGACCTTGAACAGTTCCTCACACGTTTGCAGTGATCACATTCTGGTCAACATTTGAGGGGGACCGTCTCGAGCTCCCGAGAGTTCTCTCTCTCAAGCATCCTCCCTGCTGCAATTCTCTCCTGAAGACTCTATTTACCTCATTTCCCTGGATTCTTACTTCCATGTTCTAATTTCAGGGAGTCTGCCTGACTCTGCCTAATCCCCCCTAGATTTTTAGGCTATTTCAGGTGAAGGATAAGTTGGGTTCCTGGTGTTTCTGCAGAACTGAAATAAAATCAATATTAAATAAATCAATGAAATCATTGATTTTATTACAGCTAAATAGTAGCTCAATCAATCAATCAATCAATAAAATCATTGGCTGGACCTAATATCAGTGGAGGGCAATTAAAGAGAGGTTTACATGGGGGCTGGTGGGATCAGATTTGCTTTTTTAAAAAGCAGTTTGAATGTAATTCAAACTGAATGTAATTACAAGCAGTTTGAATGTAATTCAAACTGAATGTAATTACATTCAGTTTGAATGTAATATAGAAATAGATTGAGGGTGCCTGGGTGGCTCAGTTGGTTAAGCATCTGACTTCGGCTCAGGTCATGATCTTGCGGTCCATGAGTTCGAGCTCCGCCTTGGGCTCCATGTTGACAGCTTGGAGCCTGGAGTCTGCTTTGGATTCTGTCTCCCTCTGCCCCTCCCCCTCTCCGCCTACTCTGTGTCTCTCTCCCTCTCAAAAAATAAATAAACATTAAAAAAAAATAAACAGATTGTTTTGCTTACCTGTTGGGGTTGCTGGGGACCTGAAAAAAAAATTTTGGAGTTAGGTAAACCAGCTACAGTGGTAGCGCAATAATTCAGTTAAGAGACAGTGGTGACTGGGGTGCCTGGGTGGCGCAGTTGGTTAAGCGTCCCAACTTTGGCTCAGGTCAGGATCTCGTGGTTCGTGAGTTCGAGCCCCGTGTCGGGCTCTGTGCTGACAGCTCAGAGCCTGGAGGCTGCTTCAGATTCTGTGTCTCCCTCTCTCTCTCTGCCCCTCCCCTGCTTGTGCACTCTGTCTCTCTCTCAAAAATAAATAAATATTAACACAAATTAAAAAAAGAGATAGTGGTCACTGAAACTAGGGAATCGTCAATATGGATTAACAAGAATGTACACATGGGAGAGGTATCTGTGAGGTAGAAAATGTGAACCAAACAGGAACCATAACAATGGAAAATTAGTAGGGTAAGTTTCAGCGACAACAAATCTATTAAAACTCGGTCGGATCTGATTAATAAAATAAAAGATATGGCATACTGCAGAGGCCGAGTAAGTATGAATTCAGAGAGGATGCCCACCAGAGGTCAAATCCAGAAACCTGAGTATGGATATGAAGAAACAGTGACATTAAGCCCTTGAGGAAAGTTGAAGAAAAAAATGCTTTCAGGAAAGGAACATTCTCAGATCTTGCGATGCTATAGAATTGGGGCATCCAAAACGTGGCCTGGTTTAGTGTCCAGATACTACTTTTAATCACATAGATTGGGCATAACAATTAGCCTGGAAAAATTATGTGGAAAAATGGATAGTTTAATAATCAATTAAATATAAATTAAACAAGAAACCTTACTTCGTATACTTAATGAATATACTAAATAAGAAACCTTATACTTATTATAATTGTGAACATAAGTACAGAAGTTATTGATAAGGCTTTGGGGAAAGAAGTGAATTAATTTAAAATGTCTTCTGCCTTTTAGTAGACATATAAGTATAATATAAATTCCAAGAGAGCAGGGACTCTATTTAACCTTCGTATCTCCAGCTTCTAGTCTGGCATGATAGCAGGTACTTAAATACATGTGTAAGTGGATGAATACATTTTAAGTGTATTCAGGTTGTATTCAGTAGATCCGGAGAGCAACATACAAAACTAGTTTCAAAGTATATTTTATCTTTGGACCCAATAATTGCAGTTTCCAAAAATATCTGTCAAGAACTAAAAATGCCAAAAACCTTAGCATTACGTTGAAGTATGAACCTTGAAGAATTAGCTGTGGGATGAAATATGCATTTGACAGATTAAAAAAAAATTTTTTTTAAAGAGATACAGACCCCATTATTCCAACTATGCGTGTTGTTTCACTTTTAGTTAGATTTCTTTTTAATGTTTTTATTTATTTTTGAGACAGAGACAGAGTATGAGCAGGGGAGGGGCAGAGAGAGAGGGAGACACAGAATCTGAAGCAGGCTCCAGGCTCTGAGCTCTCAGCACAGAGCCTGATGCGGGGCTCGAACCCATGGACTGTGAGATCATGACCTGAGCTGAAGTCGGACGGGAGCCCAATCGACTGAGCCACCCAGGCACCCCAACTTTTAGTTAGATTTTTGGTATTTGCTGCCAGTGGAAGGATAGCAGTTCAGTTGCTTGCCTGCAGTCTTTCCTGAAGTGGCATCTCTTAACAAAAATGAGGAGTAAGATCCTGAGAAAGGCCTGTCGGTGCCTTCATATTCTGTAACCACACTCTCCAGAGCAGGCTCCTTCTGGGGATCTGAGCTCTGAGAAGAGCTATTTAAAATTCTTGGCTTCAGGGTTGTTCCTTCTTCCCACTCTTTTCTGTTTGAGAAACCTTGAGAAGGAACTTGGTATCACTGATGGAACACTGTGATCATACCCTCTTCCAACTGCTTCATTGATGTATTGCACATTTGGTGTGAGCCAGAAGTTGCTGATCAGAGGTGCTGTTTAAGCAAAGAAAGGCTCCCGTGGGGTGCAGGCTTCTTCCTGCTGTTCCAAGACATCTCAGGCCATTTCTATTTTCCTAGTAGTAGTGACCACAATTTTTACTCAGGAAAGATAAAGCACAAAAAGAACAAAAGTAAGTTTCTAAAGGATTTATATGAAGTCTTTATGTGTTAGGAAAACTGGCGTAAAAGCAGAGAATTCTCAGAGAAATACTGCTTTCTAATACAAGCAAGGCAACTTTGTGTGCATCTCGTCCAGTAAATAAAATTTCCCCTGGGGATCAATTTCTAAAACTTGCTTCCTCATAACAAAGGACATCTTTAAATTTATTGTTTTTAACGTTTATTCATTTTTGAGAGACAGAGACACAGTGTGAGCGGGGGAGGGGCAGAGAGAGAGGGAGACACAGAATCCGAAGCAGGTTCCAGGCTCTGAACTGACAGCACAGAGCCTGATGTGAGGCTTGAACTCACAAACCGTGAGATCATGACCTGAGCCGAAGTCAGATGCTCAACCGACTGAGCCACTCAGGCACCCCACAAAGGAAATCTTTTAAAGCGATGTTTTCTAGTAAATATTTTAGGACTTCTTCCCTTTTTATTTTGTATTATTTTTTCCAAGTTTGTTGAGAATTGACAAATATATATATTTAAAGTATACAGTGCAATGATTTGAGACACAGTTGCATTGTGGAATGATTTGTTTGCTGTGAGAACACTTAAGATCTGCTTTCTGCAACTGAACAAGTATACAACAAAAATTTATTTCCTCATTGTTCTGGAGGCTAAAAGTCCAAGGTCAGGATGCCAGTTTCTGATGAGACTTTCCTTTCTCACTTGCAGATAGTTGCCTACCTTCTCACTGTGTCCTCATGCAGCCTTTCCTTTCTTACACTCCTGGTGCCTCTTCCTCTTCCTTTATCCCCAAGGTAGGGTGAGATCAAGGGTCACATGCTGTACTAACTGAGCCAGCCAGGTGCCCCTCTCTTCCTCCTCTTACAGGCCCACCAGTCTTATTAGGACCCTGCCCTTATGACCTCATTTAATCTTAATTACCTCCTTAAAGGTCCTCTCTCCAAATATAGTCTCACGGAAGTTAGGGTTTCAATATATGGATGTTGCGGGGGAGGGGAGCAGGGGAGTGGGCCACTGTCCAGAACACAAAGACTTTTTTTCTTTTTTAACATAAACACAGTACCATTATCACACCTAAGAATAGTAACAATAAACCATATCAAATATTTAGTCAAAGCTCACCTTTTCCCAATTACCTTATAATTTTTCTTAATGTTTATTTATATTTGAGAGAGGGAGAGAGACAGTGCACCAGCAGGGGAGGGGCAGAGAGAGAGAGAGAGAGAGAGAGAGAGAGAGCAGGAGACAGAATCTGAAGCAGGCTCCAGGCTCTGAGCTGTCAGCACAGAGCCCGACGTGGGGCTCGAACTCACAAGCCATGAGATCATGACCTGAGCTGAAGTCGGATGCTCAACCGACTGAGCCACAGGTGCCCCAATCTTATAATTTTTTTTTATTAAAGCCTCACAGTTTTATCTTACTGGTAGTCTGTGGGAATGTCTTTGTTTTATTTAATGTGCATTTATTTACTGTGTTCTCAGCATCGTTCTAAGCACAATGAGGAGCTGAGTGCCCGTGTCAGAAAACCGTAAGCTGAGGTGAACCTCAGTTTCTCCAGTGAGTGACCACACGACAGTGCTGATTTCCTTCACCTCACATAATGCCTGACTTCTAGATACAATACAGTGTTATTAACTATAGCTATCATGCTGTACATTAGATCCCCAGAATTTATTCTTTGTATATTGGAAGTTTGTCTCATTTCCATCTTCCCCCCAACCCCTGAACCAACATTCTACTTTCTGCTTCTGTGAGTTTCTTATTTACATTCCACGTGTAAGTGAGATCATGAAGTGTTAGTATTTCTCTATCTGGCTTATTATACTTAGCATAATGCCCTCCAGGTTCATCCATATGGTTGCAAATAGCAGGATTTTCTGCTTTTTAATGGCTGAATATTCCGTGTGTGTGTGTGTGTGTGTGTGTGTGTGTGTGTGTGTGTGTGTGATCTTCTTTATACATTCGTCCGTTAAAGACTTTCGGATCGTTCCTATATTTTGACTATTGTGAATAAAGCTGCACTGAACATGGGTGTACCAATATGTCTTTGAGATCCTAATTTCATTTCCTTTGGCTGTGTATCCGGGAACGGGATTCCTGGATCATATGGTAGTTCTATTTTTAATTTTCTGAGGGACCGCCATGCTGTTTTCTATAGTGGCTGCACCAATTTATACTCCCACCAACAATGTAGAAGGGCTCCCTTTTCTCTACATCCTCGCCAACATTTGTTATCTCTTGTCTTTTGATACTACTTCTGACAGGTGTGAGGTGATAGCTCATGGTGGTTTTGATTCGCATTTCCCTGATGATGAGTGATGTTGAACACTTCTGTGTGCACAATGGCCATTTGTTTGTCTTCTTTGGAAAGATGTGTATTCTGGTCCTTTGCCCGTTTTAAATGGAATCATTTGCTTTTTAGCTGTTGAGTTGTATGGGTTCTTTAATAAGTTTTAGATTTTAACCCCTTATCAAACATATGATTTGCAAATATATTCTCACGTTCCCTAGGCTGCCTTTTCAGTTTGTTGATTGTTTCCTTTTCTGTGCAGAAACTCGTTAGTTTGATGTGGTCCCACCTGCTTTTGTTGCCTGTGTTTTTAAGGTCTTACCCAAAAACATCTTTGCCAAGACTGATGTCAGAGAGCCTTTCCCCTTTCTTTTCTTCTAGTTTTATGGTTGCTGGTAATACATTTAGATCTTTAATCCATTTTCAAGTTAATTTTTGTGAGTGGTGTAAGATAGGGTCCAGTTTCTTTGTTTTTTTCTTTTTCTTTTTTTGCATGTGGCTATCCGGTCTCCCCAATATCATTCTTCGAAGAGACTGCCCTTTTTTTCCATTGTGTGTTCTTAGTGCCCTTGTCTAAAATTAGTTGCCTACACACATTTTTTCCTTTTTAGCAATCATGTTCATAGTCATCAGCTCATAAATTTGCACCATCCACTTTCCTTGGCTAGTGGTAATTATTAGAATGTTTCATTTTGAGATCTGTTTGAGAAAGTTCCTTTTCATTTTTCTCCAGTTTTGAGGGCAGTGTGAGAGAAATTCCAGTTGATGGTCTCTGTGTCTTCTCTTGCCCGCTTGTTATTTATTTATTTACTTATTTATTTAATTTTTTAGTATTCATTTATTTTTGAGAGAGAGAGAGAGACAGAGTGTGAGAGGAGGAGAGGCAGAGAGAGAGAGAGACAGAGAATCCAAAGTGGGCTCCAGGCTTTGAGCTGTCAGCACAGAGCCTGACATGGGCTCGAACTCACAAACCGTGAGATCATGACCTGAGCCGACCTCGGGTGCTTAACTGACTGAGCCACCCAGGTGCCCTGTCTTGCCCTCTTGTTTTTAGTCGATGTCTGTGATTTACCATAAGTTCTGAGTGCAAACATAATTCTCTATTTTATGTTTCTGCCCTGTATTTTTGGCAAACTTCATGAAAATAACATGCTTAATACTTTTCCTTATTTCTTTATCCTCTACCCCCTTTATGTTCTATAGACCATATTTATATGGTCTATAAATATATATTAAATATATATTATTCACATAAACATATATTGTATATTATAATAAATATAGGTAATATATAAATATAAAATACATTATATATCCTATATATATTAAGTAATATGTATATTAAAGTTTTTTCCATCTTATTTAAGTAATCTGTACACCCAACATAGGGCTTGAACTCATGACCCTGAGATCAAGCATTGCGTGCTCTCCCGACTGAGCCAGCCGGGCACACCTAGACCACTTATATTTATTTGCTGATATATTTTTTGTACGTTCACTCATCTGCTTATTCCTTCTCGAATGCATAGATGTACACATTATTCATACAGTGAAGACACATTTGCTGTTTACTGTGTGCCAGAAACTGCACTAGTCCCGGAAGTATGTGACAGTGAAGAGATCTGGCTCTGACAGGTACAGTACTTGAGATAATCACGTTAGCGAAGCTGTCTGTGAAATGCAGATGTGATTTTGGCTTTGTGTGGAGCAAGGTGGTGTGGATCCTCCACGAAGATGAGATCGCTGTGTACCTCAGTCAAACCACTGAACACATACTCTGTTGTGACTCCTTTTGTTCCCCTCAAGGAAGTAGAAAACACTTGCAGTATCGAGGAACAGGACCCTAGGCCCTATCAGTGAGGCAACACTACCACCAGATTAAGATCAGCGTAGTCCAATGTGAAGGGCACTTGGGTGGATACATGTGGCAAGGTGGATTCTGTGAAGTTTGATGTTGCAGAACACTGGGTATGTATGTAGTCGCCTTGCCACGCTACTGTGCTACGAGTAGAAAGCCACCCCTTTTTTTTTGTATGTCATTTTCACAGCCAGGCTTTATGACCACCCCCCACGCCTGCCCCCAGTAATATTGTATGCCAGATGCTCTATATACATAGGTGGTGAAAAGGGGCCGTAGTTGCTCTGTAGGCCTCAAAGGTCATGACCCAAAGAAGATTAAAACCACAGTTTGCACATATTCGCTTTAATTTGTGATGGGAAGGCAAAGCAAAAAACTTGTAAAATTCGAATTACTCTGCCTATCATTTGGCCCTTTAAATTGTAGCTCAGTAGAATGATACTTGAGTGTTTTTCAAAAATAAAAATAAAAAAGTAAAGACAATGTCATGGGAGAAGAAGGCGTGATGGATGCTAATGTTTTTGTTTTGTTTTGTTTTCCATGCAGAAACACATTTCATACTCACTGGGTTGAATAGGATGAAGGAGAGGCAGAGAAACAGATCATTTGAGGTTTACACTGATTAGAATGTGAGAGGGAGACTCTGAGGGACAACATGATGTTCTTAATGAGCCTAATATTATTTTAGAGTTTTCAGCTGAGATCATAATGTGTGTAAAAACAACAAAATAAAATAAAACAGACTTCGTAAGCCAAGAATGGAGAGGGCAATAAAAGCCAGAAATCTGCTGGATGCTAACAGTAATGATCTTGGTATTGGTTAGAAATGGTTTCATTATACTGATTTAGATTAAAAGGCCATCATTATTTGGATAGTGAGATCTTATATAGTTATCATGTGAAGTGTTTGTATTGCAACAGACAAAAGATGCCCATTTTTATAGTTTGTTAATAAAATAGATTTTTTTAAATTAGAAATTTAGAAAATTAGAAAATTAGAAATTAGAAATTTAGAAATTTAGAAAATTTAGAAATTTAGAAAATTACAAAATGTTTTAAATATAAAACATGATCCCTAAATATTTTCTGAAAGATATATTTTCAAGTACGTACAAATGAAGATAATTTTTTTTTTAATATGTTTAAGAGTACATCTTACTTGAGCTACTGGAATAGGAAAAAAGAATTCCATGCCCAGTGGATGGCTCCAAGTCACGACCCTGAGATCAAGAGTTGCAGGCCCTACTGACTGCAGCCCTTTCTGTCCACAGGTCCTATCCCTGTGCTTCTATTTATTTTGTTTATTAATCACCTTTTTGCATCAAAGATGTCTTCAAGGATTCTTTCTTGGCCATTGGCTCTGGACCAACCCACCATCACCCCAAAACTTCATCAGATAGGATACAAGCTCCAAGAGGGCACAGCCTTTGTTTTATTCACCACTGTATCACCCACATCTGGGACTGTAGGATAGGTGGTCAATAAATGTTGAGCCAGTGTATGAAAGAATGAATGAAATTGACAGCTGAGAAAATGGAGTTATCTAAGATGAAACTAGAACCTAGTCGTCCCAACTTTAATTACTTTTATTTTTTTTAAGTTTCTTTCTTTATTTTTAATGCTTATTTTTGAGAGAGAGAGAGAGAGAGAGAGAGAGTGAGCGAGTGGTGGAGGGGCCGAGAGAGGGAGATGTAGAATCTGAAGCAGGCTCCAGGCTCTGAGCTGTTAGCACAGAGCCCGACGCGGGGCTCAAACTGAGGAACTGTGAGATCATGACCTGAGCCGAAGTTGGATGCTTAACTGACTGAGCTACCCAGGTGCCCCTTACGTTTATTTTTGAGAGAGAGAGTGTGCATGAGAGTGTGCACACCCGTGAGCTGGGGGAGGGGCAGAGGGAGAAGGAGAGAGAGAACCCAAGCAGGCTCTGTGCTCTCAGTGCGGAGCCTCATGCGGGCTCCAGCTCAGGAACCGTGATACCGTGACCTGAGCTGAAATCAAGAGTTGGATGCTTAACTGACTGAGCCACCCAGGCACCTCTCCCAACGTTAAATATATCTTATTTCTATTATGTGATTTGCCTTTACTCTTCATGGTTGTACAGAAAAAGACAACACAGCAGGCTTGAGGCTGCTTATCCAAAAGAAAGTCCTGCTTGCAAGGTTGGTTGGTGTCTGGGAACTTGGAATTTGGGAGGATTCTTACCATTCTCCGAACCAATCAGAGTGGCTCACCATGCCTAGATTGTTCATACAGGCTATATAGTTTATGTTGGACACCTGCTTTCCTTTTGCATATCTGGAATTTTGGAGCAGGTGTATGGAGAGAGTGCTTATGTGCTCAGTTCCCAGTAAGAACCCCGGTACCAAGTCTTTAATGAGTCTTCCCTGGTGGGTAATACATTACACGTGTTGTCATATCTCATTGCTGGAGGAGGTAAGCACTTCCGGTGGGACTCCACTGGGAGAGGACTCTTGGCTGCTTGTGCCTCTGGACTTTCCCCGATGCACTTTTTCCCTTGCCTGATTTTGCTTTGTGCTTTTTTGCTGTAATAAATCATAGCCACAAGTACAACTATGTGTTGCATCCTGTGAAGTCCTTCTAGCAAATTACTGAGTCTGGAGGTTGTCTCGGGGCGCCTGACACAATGGTGTTGCTTAGCATGCTCTTTTGGCTCATCAGTGCATTACAGACATCCTTCTGTGTTAGTTATACAAGCCTGTCTCAATCTTTTTAATGGCTGTGTAGTGTGCTATATTAGGAACATGCTGTGAGTTATTTAACCGTTCTGTTAATGAATATTCAGAATGATTCTGGTTTTTCATGTTTATAAATAGTGCTTGTACACATACACTGGGTTCTAAAAGTAGATACGCTTTTGTCCATTTTGATAGGTACTGCCCAATTATCTTTTTAATTTTTTTTGAATGTTTATTTTTATTTTTGAGAGAGAGAAAGAAACAGAGTACAAGTGAGGGAGGGCAGAGAATGGGAGAGACAGAGCAGACTCCAGGTTCTGAGCTGTCAGCACAGAGCCCGACACGGGGCTCGAACCCACAAACTGTGAGATCATGACCTGAGCCAAAATTGGATGCTTAACCAACTGAGCCAACCAGGAGCCCCTGCCCCATTATCTTTTTTTTTTGCGTGTGTGTGAGATCTGCTTGTTTCTTTTTATTTATTTATTTTTTAATTTTATTTTTTTAATTTACATCCAAATTAGTGAGCATATAGTGCAACAATGATTTCGGGAGTAGATTCCTTAATGCCTCTTAGCCATTTAGCCCATACGCCCTCCTACAACCCTCCAGTAACCCTGTTTGTTCTTCATATTTAAGAGTCTTTTGTGTTTTGCCCCCTCCATGTTTTTATATTATTTTTGCTTCCCTTCCCTTATGTTCATCTGTTCTGTGTCTTAAAGTCCTCATGTGAGTGAAGTCATATGATATTTGTCTTTCCCTGACTAATTTTGCTTAGCATATTATTCTCTAGTTAATCCACATTGTTGCAAGTGGCAAGATTTCATTCTTCTTGATTGCCAAGTAATACTCCATTGTATATGTAGACCACATCTTCTTTATCCATTGATGTCATCCATCGATGGACATTTGGGCTCTTGCCATACTTTGACTATTGTTGATAGTGCTGCTGTAAACATTGGGGTGCATGTGACCCTTTGAAACAGCAAACCTGTATCCCTTGGATAAATACCTACTGGTGCTATTGCTGGGCTGTAGGATAGTTCTAGCTCTATTTTTAATTTTTTGAGGAACCTCCATACTGTTTTTCAGAGCGGCTACACCAGCTTGCATTCCCACCAGCAGTGCAAAAGACATCCTCTTTCTCCACATCCTCGCCAACATCTGTTGTTGCCTGAGTTGTTAATGTTAGCCATTCTGACAGGTGTGAGGTGGTATCTCATTGTGGTTTTGATTTGTATTTCTCTGATGAGTGATGTTGAGCATTTTTTCATGCGTTGGTTGGTCATCTGGATGTCGTCTTTGGAGAAGTGTCTATTCATGTCTTTTGCCCATTTCTTCACTGGATTATTTGTATTTTGGGTGTTGAGTTTGATGAGCTCTTTACAGATTTTGGGTACTAACCCTTTATCTGATATGTCGTTTGCAAATATCTTCTTCCATTTTGTTGGTTGCCTTTTAGTTTTGCTGATTGTTTCCTTCACTGTGCAGAAGATTTTTATTTTGATGAGGTCCCAATGGTTCATTTTTGCTTTTGTTTCCCTTGCCTCTGGAGACATGTTGAGTAAGAAGCTGCTGCAACCAAGATCAAAGAGGTTTTTGCCTGCTTTCACATCGAGGATTTTGATGGCTTCCTGCCTAACACTGAGGTCTTTCATCCATTTTGAGTTTATTTTTGTGTATGGTATAAGAAAGTGGTCCAGGTTCATTCTTCTGCATGTCGCTGTCCAGTTTTCCCAGCACCACTTGCTGAAGAGACTGTCTTTATGCCATTGGATATTCTTTCCTGCTTTGTCAAAGATTAGTTGGCCATACATTTGTGGGTCCATTTTCTGGGTTCTCTATTCTGTTCCAGTGATCTGAGTGTCTGTTCTTGTGCCATGCCCAATTATCTTTTTAAAAGCCTGTTCCAATGTGCATTTCCACTAACAATGTAAATGCCCCATGTCTCCACATTCTTTTTTTTTTTTAATATGAAATTTACTGTCAAATTGGTTTCCATGCAAACACCCAGTGCTCGTCCAACAGGTGCCCTCCTCAGTGCCCATCACCCACTTTCCCCTCCCTCTTTACCCCCCCATCAACCCTCAGTTTATTCTCAGTTTTTAAGAGTCTCTTATGGTTTGGCTGTTTCCCTCTCTAAGTTTTTTTTTCCCCTTCCCCTTTCCCATGGTCTTCTGTTAAGTTTCTCAGGATCCACATAAGAGTGAAAACATATGGTATCTTACTAACCCTGTTACTCTTTTAAATTTTTATGTCTCATGGTCAAAAAGTGAAATGGCCTCCTATGGTTGTTTAAATTTGAATTTTCTAACAACTAGCAATTTTGAGCATCTTTTCCTATGTGAGCTTAATCTGTCTATTTTTATGTTTTGTTCTCAATTCTGTTGAGTGTCTTTTCTGAGTTGATTTGTAGGTGCTGTTGGTGTACTAAGGATTTCAGAATTTTGTCTTTTTTATGTTGCTAATTTTTTTTTTTTTATATTGAAGTCAGTCTTTTTCTAACGTTTGTAGTGTCTTTTGCCTAACAGAAGTTTTCAGTTTTGAGTAGTAAACTCTGCTCATCTTTTCCTTTATGGGTTTTCTGAATATCAAGTCTTGCTTTGAAAAGCACTACCCCATTCTAAGATAATAAAACTATTCCTTTCTGGGGGCGCCTGTGTGGATCAGTATCCAACTTTTGCTCAGGTCATGATTTCATGGTTCATAGGTTCAAGCCCCATGCCGGGCTCTGTGCTGACAACTCAGAGCCTGAAGCCTGCTTCAGATTTTGTGTCTCCCTCTCTCTCTGTGCCCACCCCCATTCCCGTGGTGTCTAGTTGCATATACCACTTGTCACGAAGGGTGGCCTTTTATGATTGCTGGATCTGACACTCGAGTCAGATACAGTTTTTACGTGTAAATGGTTACCTGTTGTTCATGGTGTTGGTGAAAACTCTGTCCCAGGCTGAACATTTACCCTGACCCCTGTGGAGTCCTGCCTGGGCACCGGTGGCAGGAACAGTTGAGAGAGAGCTCTGGGCTTGGGTTGATCGTCTTGAGTCAGAGTCATCAGGTCATTGTGGATCTTACTTGTTTAAGGTCATGTGGCCTCACATGCCACACACACATCGTGGTTCATAGTCCTTGATAAGTGGAGCTGCTTTGAGAACTTTAGGAAGTCATCTCACTACATGTGAGATGTCTCCCTTTATGTTGATGACCCTCTGCATAAGGCTGATCTCTGTCTGCCGTTTTATTCTGGTGTCCATTTCGTGGCGATTTTTTTCTTCACATAGGTGGATAGTGTATATTTTGATGTGGTTTTTGGTTATTCATTGCTTAAGTGTCTCATTGTGAAGCCAGTCTTCTATGGCCTTCATGCCATTAGGTGATCATAGGCCCAGCAACCAAACCAAGAAAGAGGGAAAGTTAACTGTGTATTATACAAGCTATCAAAACCTTTTAAAGTTTGAAAAAAATATGTAAACTACATAATCGAAGCTTTCTCTAAAGACAGTTAAGTTACCTTGAAAGACTACATCTATAAATAGAACTATCAGCTTTTAAATGTCACATATAACTGTTCAAGAAAAAAATTTACTTCCCATTTGGCAGCCGGATGGACCTCTTCAGAAAGAAACCAAAGGAAAGCACTGCCAGAATTTATTACATTTGAACAGCTTTAAAAATATAATGGGTTTAGAAACATTGACATTTCAAATAGCTGTTTTTTCCCCTCATTTACCACCAGAAAAGAGAAAATCTTTTAACATCTCCTATAAAAAAGGGTGATAAAAATTGACATTGTATTTTGTAACAAAATACCACTTTACAATTCAATTACAATTCTGACATAAAGACCATTTTAGCAATAATACATTTTCACAATGATAGTTATAAATAAATGAGCATAATATGGAGCACTCACTAAAATTTAATTTGAGAACCTGAGTACAATTGACTGGACATAGGCATGTGGAGCAGCAGAAAGGAGTTTAGGTTCCCGTCCCTTAGAGTTAGAAGCCCTGCATTAGTGGGAGGAAGAGGGCTGCCTATTTGCCATATTCAGCAGAGGAAATGAAAGGACCAACCCTGTAGACATTGGGATGCTGTAGGTACTGTGGTGGGGGACCCATGTGTGGTGAATGCATGAACCCTTTCCTTCTCTTCAATGTGTGAAACTCGCTGGGGCAAGAGTCATCCCGGGGCACCTGGGTGGCTCAGTAGGTTAGGCGTCCGACTTTGGCTCAGGTCAGGATCTCGGGGTCCGTGAGTTCGAGTCCTGCGTCAGGCTCTGTGCTGACAGCTCGGAGCCTGGAGCCTGGTTCTGATTCTGTGTCTCCCTCTCTCTCTGCCCCTCCCCTGCTCGTGCTTGCGCTGTCTCTCTCTCAAAAATAAATAAGGATTAAAAAAAAAAGAAAAAGAGTTATTCCATAAGCCCCACAAAGCAGCCAGCCCAGAGCATTATAATTCTTTCTTTAGAAATCTCTAATTATGCACCGCTTTTTGAAATTTCTTAGGACGGAGTTCTGAATTTACTTTGTACACAAATCTGCTTCTGTTTGTGTCCCATCTCTAAATTACAGAGATGGGGAAGCGGCATGGAAAGTGACTGTCTTCTCTTTTACTTGCTACCCCTTTTCCTTGGAAAACAAAAGTTCCAAAGGGGATACAAACATCCAGCCATTTCCGTGGGTGATCATGAACTAATCTGTTCTCATCTGAAGAAAAGCTTATTGTCAATTAACATTTTGGATGTTATATGATGTCATTATTGATGACAACAGGTTGTGTATTAATCACTTTTTAAAAAAACTTTCCTGTGTTATTACTTATGTTAATTTCACTACTAAATGATGTTACTGATGAGCAATTTTAGGATCTGCTCATCTCCTAAACATTTCAGGAAAAGAGTAGTAGGCAAAAAGTATCCCAATATCTGGGATACTTTCCTCCTGTCCAGATAACTCGAAAAGCCAACATTACACCCTTATCTAAAACTGGATTCTGGGGGCGCCTGGGTGGCGCAGTCGGTTAAGCGTCCGACTTCAGCCAGGTCACGATCTCGCGGTCCGTGAGTTCGAGCCCCGCGTCAGGCTCTGGGCTGATGGCTCGGAGCCTGGAGCCTGTTTCCGATTCTGTGTCTCCCTCTCTCTCTGCCCCTCCCCCGTTCATGCTCTGTCTCTCTCTGTCCCAAAAATAAATTAAAAAATGTTGAAAAAAAAAAATTAAAAAAAAAAAAAGTTGAAAAAAAAATTAAAAAAAAATAAAATTGGATTCTGTCCTTATAAATTTTAATTAATTTTCTGATTTTAAAAGCATCCTTCCAGAAAATTCAGTTGTAATCTGATCAAGCCTCTAATTCTAACACCCAGTTTATAGGAAATATAAGGAATAAAAGAACAGATTAGATAATATGAAAGTACAAATCAGTAAAATCCAGGAAGTGAAAAAACTGACAGGTCAAATGGTCTGGTTTCTTCAACAAATAAATTATGAATGCTAAAGATATTTAAGGGACACATCAACTAAATGTCTTATGGGTATTTATTTGGATTATGATTTGAATACACCAGTACATCAGATATAAAAAAACAATCTCCTGGGGCATCTTGGTTGGGCGTCCGACTTTTGATTTTGGCTCAGGTCATGATCTCATGGTTTGTGGGTTCGAGCCCCACACTGGGCTCTGTGCTGATGGTGCAGAGCCCGCTTGGGATTCTTTCTCTCCCTCGCTCTCTCTCTCAAAATAAATAAATAAATAAATGTAAAAAACAAAACAAAATAAAAACAATCTCCTCACCATCCCTCCCCAGTCCACCAGAGAAACCTATGCATTTTATGGAGATATTTAAATATTATGTGCATATTTAATAGTATTAATTTATTATGTAATCACTGCCATTTTACATATTGTAATATTATTGTTGTTATTAAAAAGACACCTTAGGGGCGCCTGGATGGCTCAGTCGGTTAAGCGGCCGACTTCGGCTCAGGTCATGATCTTGCGGTCCATGAGTTCGAGCCCCGCGTCGGGCTCTGTGCTGACAGCTCAGAGCCTGGAGCCTGTTTCAGATTCTGTGTCTCCCTCTCTCTGACCCTCCCCCGTTCATGCTCTGTCTCTCTCTGTCTCAAAAATAAATAAACATTAAAAAAAATTAAAAAAAAAAAAGACACCTTGTACTTTAGGGGTAGATGCCAAAATTTAAAAAAAGACATATTATCTGGTTGATACCAGGCTCCAGATGGGGCTAAATTTGCATACGTACATGCTTAAGATAAATTAGGCCCTTAACTTGCTGAATTCTGCCCAGTGGCATCTCTTGGAAATGCAGTAAACATGAAATGGAGAAAAGCTGGTTAATTATGTCACAATGATTGCTAAAACTTGTCAAATGGAATTTGGTAAACAGATTCCACTGGTTCCTTGCCTAGCCAAAGTTTCTCCTATAGTCGTAGTAAAAAGAGAAGATAATTCTTCCTTTAAAAAAGCAGCAGTAAACCCAACATTTATTACCCTCATTCTACTCCTAAAACATAAGAAATACACCAATGGTTTAGAGCTATTCCTCTGATAGTGCACTTGTATAAATTCTATGTTGAGCTTTGAAACTTTGAAGAAGTGTTACTACTTTTGATAATACCCGTGAAAAGCAAAATGATTATTTTGGGTATACAATAAAACCCAAACATGATCATCAAACTGAAAACACTGGAGTTGGCATCCAAACAACAGGTGTTTTTTATAGATAATCCACTGATGTTCCTTTAATTTAACCGTAAGTGTATTCTGAAAAGTGTTAAGTAAAGCTTTTAGAAAGTCAGTCACATTTTAAGGATGTCAAGGGATCTCAGTACAGATTTCCTCTGCTATCTGAAAGCAGAGTGTTCCTATGAAAGCTCTTTGAAGCCAAAATGTTGTCAAGCGATGAGCATTTCTACTTTCTTAAAGTTTGCTTTACGCCCTTTCACTTTTATGAATGACCTACATTAGTCCCTGTTCTCACTGAAAGAAATTGGAAGAGGATTTTTGCCTTTACAAAAAAAAGCGATTACCATACTATCGTAGGTCTTTCGTAAATGTGGAGTGGCATAGTGTGAAATTCTGGAGAGTGAAGGATACCTGTATTTATGTGAGCTCACGAATCCTTTAGTATAATCCACAAGTTACTCAGTTTATCAAGTTACTGCCATATAGTTTTGTGTTTTTTGTGTATCAGATTTTTAAAAAGACTCCGTATTCGAGATGTGGAATGTGAACTTTAAGTTAAAGAAAGCCAAGTGCACTGTAAGGCACTTACATAATGAGAATCAACATCCTTACTACTGACAGCCTTAAACAGATCTACCAAGGCAACTTGTGACTTTCTGATAAAAGTAATGTATATCATTTATATAAATAATTCCAGGACCCAAAAAGTGCCCATCAAAATATGTTCAGTAATAGCAAATACCAAGGCTTCTGAACACGTTGTTTGCATATCTGCTTCGTAGTGCTGCACTTAAGTGTTGAACACTCTTATCATCAAAATAAATACTGGCATCTATGTGAAGAAAAAAAATAGCCATGAAATGGATCCCAGCAGGCCTGGGAGTGCCGGCCTAGGCCAAGGTTCATAGTTAGGGATTGGTTCTGGAAAGGTGCTGTTCAAAATAACTGTGGTCTTAAATAGCTAAAGTCTAGGAGACAGGGTTCAGTACTCAGTGCCAGATACCAGGGTTAGAATCTGTGGGCCAGTGAGTAAGAACAGAGACCCAAGAGACTTAACACTAACTCCCTCTCTGCTAATCTGGACAGGTGACAGGGATTCACCATGTTATTAGGTGAGGTGTATACTTCTCCCCGGTTTCGTTCTGTCCCACTATGTTTCCTTTTCCCTTCTGTCACTAACTATTTAAAAGTCTGTCGCTCTCCAGATTAGCGACTCTGGCTATTAATTAGGAGGAAATGGCATGCTCGTAGGCATGGAGATTTGTCTGTTCCCAAACATTTCATAGAGGTCCCACAACATTTTTCCCTGAGCTAATTACCAGTCAGGATAGCTCCTCCAATTCCTTAGCTTCATGTTTGGGTTCTAGGTTCTCAAGAATGGCTTGGAGAGATGGCATATAGCCGCGGTAATGTTAATTAGAATGAGCTATTATCTATGTGGACAAAGAGAACTTTTGTATCTTCTACCCTCTATGTTTTGAAGGTGACAATTTGGCCCTGCTGTTTTATGTTATGTTATGTTATGTTATGTTATGTTATGTTATGTTATGTTAGGTTATGTTATGTTATGTTATGTTATTCTGTTTCTGTTTCTGTGTTTTTGTTTTGTTTCGGTTTGTTTGGGTTTGGGTTTGGTTTGGTGTTGTCTCATTTACTCTGTAAACAGCTTAAGGATAATCATCACTTGAGAGTTAGTATGTGTTTAGGTATTCATGTAAAATGTGCTTAACGGATACGTAGGACGAATTGAGTTTTGCTAATAAGCCTGGCTATTATTGTGGACTACAGCGCTGAGCAGTAAACCTTAGTAACTGGTGAAGAATATGACCACCTTCTCTTCAGTCATGTCTTACCTCTTCACCCCTCACCACACTTCAGCCATCCTGGCCTTTCTTCTGCTTCTCGAATGGCCAAGCTCCCTTCTGTCTTTGAGGCCTCTGCTCATGTTGTTTCTCTGGGGACATGTTGCCCTGCCAAACTCATTCCAGGTGTCCTCAAAAATCAGAATTGGGAAAGTTTAAAAAAGAAAACCAAGAGGACGTCAGGCTCTGGGCTGATGGCTCGGAGCCTGGAGCCTGTTTCCGATTCTGTGTCTCCCTCTCTCTCTGCCCCTCCCCCGTTCATGCTCTGTCTCTCTCTGTCCCAAAAATAAATAAAAAACGTTGAAAAAAAAAAAAAAAAAAAAAAAAAGAAAACCAAGAGGACGAAGAAGTTCAGACTCCCTTTCATAGGTTATGTGTCACCTACATGAGTTGACATCAGTAAAAGCAGTTGGCTTACAGTCTCTTCTCTTCAGCTTGGGTATTACTAGTGCTTGCTAGAGATGCTCAGCTGAAGATTTTATGGAGAATATTATGTTTCTGAGAAATGAATTTGACTAGGAAAATCCTTATATGATTTTCAAAAGAGGCTTTATAGAATCTTACAAATGAGAATAGAAGCTGGAGGAAGAGCTGTCAGCAGTTAAAAGGTGTGAGTTTGGATTTTATACTAAGATGTGAATTAGTACCAGAGAGAAGGTTTCAGTGAACTGAGGTACAGTAAGAAAATAATCAGACAAGTCAAAGATAAGACAATAGGAAGACTTGTTAACTCTTCACTTATGAGACTCTGGCATATGTTTAGCAGGTAAACAACAAATTGAAAGCAGTCTCATATTCCTGATAGAAATGAGTGTTCAGACATTTTCTCCAGCAAACCGCAAACAGTGTCCTCTGAGGGTGTGCTTTGAGCCCTCTGTTCCATCGTCGGATTGCAGTCTTTGGTGCTTTTGATTATTTGACATTAACCTTGATGGAGAACTCTTCATTGCAAGAAGAAAACTTGGGCAGATTAAGGTAGAAAATAACCATGTTTGAGAGACATAACTAATAATAAGGGTAGATTGATTTTCAAAAAAGTACTCAGTATAGAGACAGGAAAATGAAACAATAAGGAGCAACGGATGATAGGCCACGGAATTCAGGCAAGGTTTGACTCTGCTAGGAGACCACATTGCTGAGTTTCAAAGTGAGCTTTGGAGAGTACTGTAGTACTAGTGGGATTGTGCTTTTTTCTGTATTACTGCACTGAAGTGTGTGTGTGTGTGTGTGTGTGTGTGTGTGTGTGTTTTGTGTAGCCCCTTCTTGAGTTGTTCAACTCCAGATCTGAGAGCCAGGAGAGCAGGGAGCGTGTCTTATATATTTATATTATTAACACCCAATAGTGTTTGGCACATAGTTGTGCTGAAAATTGTATGAAAGAATGAAAAAGTTACTAAGTGAATTGTTACTCTTGAAGTTGAAGAAGTTACTAAATAAATGAATTGTTACTCCTAAAGTTGTTAACTTCACATATGCCCATTTCCCCTGAGAAAGGTAGTAAACTATTTCGGTAAAATTCTTACATTATGCCGGAAACTAGAAATTTATCCTACACTTACCTCAGATCAGAATTGGAGGAAAAAAGCTGAAAGGCATGTATTCTCTAAAGTTAATTTTAACTACAGTTTGAGAAGTTTGGATGTTACAAGCATTTCACTGAAATAGAGACAACTCACACTTCAGTGAGCACAATCACTACCCTAGAAATTGACCCTTACTAACTACCCCTTGAGTAGGACCTTCTGATAATTTGTCAGAGAGGGTACAATTGACCCTTGACCATCACAGGGTTTGGGTGCCAACCCCCCATGCAGCTAAAGGTCCATGTATAACATTTGACTCCCCTCCCCAATTTAACTACTACTGGCTACTGTTGACTGGAAGCCTTACTGATTATGTAAACCATTAATACATATTCTGTATGTTATGTATATTATATATCATATACTTACAGCACAGTAAGCTAGAGAAAAGAAAATGTCAAGAAAGTCATGAGAAAATATTTACAGTATTGTATTTATTGAAAAAAATCATAAATGAACATGTGCAGTTCAAAACTGTGTTATTCAAAGTCACCTGTGCTTGCTTCCCCATCCCATACTCATTCTCTTTCTCTTCAAACCCCTGATTCTCATCTGGGCCAACAGCCACCTGGGAAGAAATCAATTATCCCACATTCCTTGTAGCTTAATAAAACAATATGCTACTGCCAAAAGAGAAAAAAGTGGAAATGTTCGGTGGTGGTTTCTGGGAAAACATAACTGACAGATGGTGCATGCCTTTTGCCCGTTTTTCTTCAAGTCTTCTTGGATCTTGCTGTCTGGAATTTTAATGGGATAGCGGGAGCCCTGGTGATCATCTTAAATCATGGCGAGAAGAGTCTTCATAGGAATGGCAGAGCAATGAACTGGAAGGAACCTGGGCCACCATGCCAGCATTTGACTGCCTAAGTGTTAACTTCATTTGGTTGATAGAGATATAACTTCTTACCTTGTTTAAGCCATAAATCCGTAGGTCTTCATTACACACAGCCAGACCTAATCCTAAGGGACGCACTATTTTACTACAGGTCATTGTAACATCTTAAGATTCCATTGTTTGGCTGAGGATTGGTCCTTCATTTCTCGTATTTATTCTGCCTTGTCTAATCATTTGCTTCCGTCTTGGAATTCTGTGCCAGGGTTTGAAGTTGGCCTTGTTTCAGAAAATAATTGATCTTGAGGCGCCTAGGTGGCTCAGTCAGTTGAGCATCCAACTCTTGATTTCAGCTCAGGTCATGATCTCATGGTTCGTGGGTTCTAGACCTGTATCAGGCTCTGTGCTGACAGTGTGGAGCCTGCTTGGAATTCTCTCCCTCTCTCTCTGCCTGTCCCCATTCCCACACTCTCTAAACAAACAAACAAACAAACAAACAAACAAACAAACAAACTTAAGAAAAAAAAAAGAATTGATCTGACAGATTTTACGAGATTGTCTACAATGGTACAGGGTTAATACAGAATATTCACCAACTATTTTGTGGAAAACAGCTAGATTCTAAATTCCAGAATGTCAGCATCATCCTTCTCTCATAAAGCCTAGAACCCTCTTAGGGTACTTGAGTGTATTTGGCTTTTCCTTCAACATAATCCATGCAGATGGGAAAGCCACATTTTAGGGGCATTGGAAAGATAGGCACATCTTACTATGTAGTGCTCAATGTGGATATTTGATGCTCAGGGGCTTTTGGGGCCCCACATCTGGTGAGAAAGCTAATTATAGGTCACTGTTGAGCAGGAGGAGAGATTTTTCTTACCTCTCCTGTTATTTTGGCTCAGCCTAACTTTTTTATTAATCACTGTAGTGGCTTGTATAATATTTCTCACAAAGAGTTAGCTGTTGCTTTGTTTTGGGTAAATATCAAAGTGTTTGACATCTACATCTAGAAAAGTTCATCCATGGGAGCTAGACATTGGGTGGCAAAGATTTTTTTTATGTCCTTTAAGCTAAACTGTGGGTCATCTCTGGTGTGATCTGTGTCAGCCTGTGGATTTAGGATCCACCTTGACTTCCCAAATATCTCATAGATGAGAATAGAGAAATTCAGAGAGAGAAAAAGGGTATATTTCATTTTCCTATAGCAGCCATCGTGATGACTATTTGGACTTACTCTCTTTCTGTGAACTTGTCAGCCTATGGAGTTCATTTGTGATTTCCCAGAGACCTATGTCCTGGTCGAGGGCATATTCTCAGGGCTGTATGGCAAATGTGATCACGATAAAGAGCCAGGAAAATGGAGCTTAAAACTAAGTATTCATTCAGAACTAGTGATATATTCCTCTTGCTTTCTAGACTTGGTTTCTGAAAGGATGCACCGCAACTCGGCCACTTGGGCCAGTTTTATGAGAAAGAGTTCCAAATACATAGGATAGATGTCAGTTATGGGAATTGGCTGCCACTACTGAATTAGTAGGTATTACTAGGCTTGGGCACATCTTCTGTCTTTTGCGCTCACTCTTCATGTATACCTGATGTATATTGTTGGAACTGGGAATCTTAGTGGGTTCTGATTGCCCACATAAAGGTCGTTCCTTGTTATCCCACCTGAACTTCCTCTGGAGAGCTTCATGGTTGTATTAAGTGCTTTCAATTTTTTTTGCTGGTGGGGCTGAAAGGGTAAGCTTATAATCCAAAGCTGTGTTATCTATGACTAGATGGTAAGCTTTTTGAAAGCATATTAATATGGTACTGTGGAATTCTAACAAGTGTAGTGTCCGCTTTGTTACTGATTCTAAGACTTGTGTTAGACCAATTTGGGAAGGAAGGCAGAGTGAGAATCCTGGGTATTGTAAATACAGTGACGGAGTTGGTCATCACCGTTATTTCTCCAATGCTATCATTAGCAGAATACTACCATTAACAGAGTTCTGTGAAACTGTTTTATTTTTAAAAGTCATATTGTGGTTATTTAAAGGAACCCCTGAAGTAATCCCTTTCCTAAAGTGAAGAATTATTTACTTTTGAGTTTGAATTTTCATATCTTCCAACATGTCAGCTTGTCTAATGTTAGTATATCAAATGTCATAAATATTTGTTACCTGTTTTTGTTCTAGGAAACTCAGACAGCCAAGAAGACTGTTGGAAATAATTTTATTAATTATAGGTGTAATAACAAATGGTAGGACTCAAGAGGTGTTGGTGTTCAGCCATTAACTGACTATCTGGCTTTGGTTAGACCACTGAGCCTGTCCAGACCTAAGGTTTCTCTATTCTTCTACAAAGGGAGGGTTATAATGAATGACACCTATGGTTCCGTGGTCCCAGCCTATGAGATCTATGCATATTCTGTCTTAAATGCGTTCTGAGAAGGTCTTCGCCCTCAAGAAATTTTAGCTTTTTTTTTTTTTTTTTTTTTTTTAGATTTCCTTCTTTGTGGCTAGTGGCTAGGTTCCAAAAGTAACATGTGCTTGTTGTTTACAAAGGAAAATTCAACTGGAAAATGTATTATGCAGAAAGGAAAGTCTCCTTCAATCCCAACCTCTGAGAGAGAATCATTCTTAAAATAGGTATATAATTATCTTGGCTTATTTCTATGCATATATTAGTATTTTTGTGATATATACACATGTGTATATAGCATGTGTGCATATGCATATTGCATGCATATATATCTTATTTATGCTGTACTAAAACTTGATTTTTTCAGATAGCAGTTGAAATAATATCTTTGCACGTCAGTACATATAGTTACCTTATTTTTTTAATTGAGGTGTGATTGACATGTAATACTATGTTAGCTTTAAATGTACACCATAATGATTCAACATTTGCATGTATTGTAAAATGATACCCACAAATCTACTTAAACATCTGTTACATAGTTACAATTTTCTTTTCTTGTGATGAGAACTTTTAAGATCTACTCTCAGTAACTTTCAATTATGCAATACAGTAGGATTAACCATAGTCACCGTGCTGTACGTTACATAAGCTACCTTATTTTTCGAATGCCTTGTACAGTGTCACTAACTGAATATTGGAGGCACACCAAAATCATATTTTGGCCAAATGGTCAAGTGGTACGTCATATTTAGCTGAAACTAAAGCTAAATATCACTGTCATAGAATGGATGTCTGGAATACAAAAAAAAAATCTGAAAACTTAACAGAACTTAAAATTTTTTAATAAAAGATTATAGTAGATTTAATTTTGACAATATATATTGTCCTTTTTCTCCAATACCTGGTGTTGGATTATTCCTGCAGTCACTATAATATACTACACAGAGTATAGTACCGCTGATATATATTTTTTTTTTCAACGTTTTTTATTTATTTTTGGGACAGAGAGAGACAGAGCATGAACGGGGGAGGGGCAGAGAGAGAGGGAGACACAGAATCGGAAACAGGCTCCAGGCTCCGAGCCATCAGCCCAGAGCCTGACGCGGGGCTCGAACTCACATACCGTGAGATCGTGACCTGGCTGAAGTCAGTCGCTTAACCGACTGCGCCACCCAGGCGCCCCAGTACCACTGATATTAATGTTGTCCCTCGGCAACTAACCTCGTCCTCTCCAATAATAACTAGGTAATAGACTAGGTAAAGACTTACAACCTCATTAACCACTGGCCTTGGAGATTTGTGTGACGATCATGAGTTTAATGGAAGGAATCTCAGAAATTGAAGCATTGTGCACTGCCAGAAACATAACTCTCTCGATGTTTTTAGGAGCATACTTAAGATTGCTGCCAACACATATATCCAACTTTCTAATATTTTTGTTGCCTCATACAATTAGTTATTTGAAAAAAATCTGTCATTAACTTTGGCTCTAAAATTGTGGCAGTAAATTAATGTGGTTGACTTTCAAGATGTAACAGAATTGTTTCAGTATCACGTGTATCTGTATCTTAGCTTTCCTTGCATATACACCAGCTTCCCCATGATTTCTGCGATAGAATGATACGAGACTTCTTAGACGTTAGAAAAATGTGTATTCTCAAAGTATATCAGTTTCGTTTAAATCTGCCCCTGCCTTATTTAGCAAATTCTAGTGAATAAATCATGTTCTTAATAAGCTATCATTGGATTTAGCAGGCCTGTGATTTTGGCATTCTTATCAAAGTAGAATATTAGGGGGCTTTTGTTGCTCAAGCAGCCTGTGTAACAGGTACTGGCTCTTCCTCCATCATGTTTTAGGGTTTTGTGTAAGTACACAACAAGTCAGGCCACAACCTCTTGTAACTCATGAAATTAGTCTTTGGCTGAAGAAGAAGAAGGAGAAGGAGAAGGAGAAGGAGAAGGAGAAGAGGAGGAGGAGAGGGGAGGAGGAGAGGGGAGGAGAGGGGAGGGGAGGAGAGGAGGAGGAGGAGGAGGAGGAGGAGGGGGAGGAGGAGAGGGAGGAGGAGGAGGAGGAGGAGGGGGAGGAGGAGAGGGGAGGAGGAGGAGGAGGAGGAGAGGGGAGGAGGAGAGGGGAGGAGAGGAAGAGGAAGAGGAGGAGGAAGAGGAGGAGGAGGAAGAGGAAGAGGAGGAGGAGGAGGAGGAGGAAGAGGAGGAGGAAGAAAGGAAGAAAGGAAGAACAGCACTCCTTTTATGCTTTCTAGTTCTGTCCATTACACTGTGCCTTAATTACCATCTGAACATACAGTGTGACCGAAACTTTGAACGCTTGCAGCTCTTGAGACACCCATGTTTGTTCATTGTCAACCACAGTTAGCTGTCACTGTTTCTACTCTATACTTCTCCATCTGGACTCACCATGTGAGTGTGAGACCAGGAACTCTTCCAACAAGAGAGTAAAGCAGGAGCAGGATTGAATAGATTGTTAAGGAATTGTGCTGTCTGTTTGAGAGAGTGTGAGCAGGGGAGGGGCCGAGGGGCCAGGGTTGGGGGGGGGGAGGTAGAGGAGGGAGGGAGGGAGAGAGAGAGAGAGAGAGAGAGAGAGAGAGAGAGAGAGAGAGAGAGAGAGAAAGAGAGAATATCAATCTGAAGCAGACTCCATACCTAGTGCGAAGAGCTGGACATGGGGCTTGATCCCACAAATCGGGAGATCATGGCCTGAGCCGAAACGTAGAGTCAGACGCTCAACTGATTGAGCCAGCAGGTGCCCCTGTTCTGTTTTACTTAAAGGAGGTCTACATGTCCAAATGTCTGATGCACAGGGTAGAGGAGTAGCACATTTGGTACTATCACCATTGTTTTTGTGCATGTTGCAGTATAATTGAGGAAGAAGAATTTTGGTAACACCTCTTCCAGAAGCACTCTTGAAATGCTAAGATTCATGATTTCCACAAGTCTGGATACTCTTTCACCTTCAGTGACAGGATCAGAGGGGTTGGCATTCTTTCGTAGGCATTTGGACAAGCTTATTTTTCAGTGTTGGCCTCTCTATGATTTATTATAATTTTAAAAATGTGTTTTTGAAGTTTGATTACTGTAAGCAAATTGTGTTTTCAGCATCTCATTTTCCTCAAGCATTTTCTTCTTTGTATTTTTTATGTGTACATTTTATATGAATCATGATGACTTCGTGGATGTCATTGTGATTTTGTAGATTTTCCTATTCTTAAAATGTTTACATTGCTCAATTATAAAATCCATGTCTGATAAGTCAAATATCTTAACCTCTGTGGATCTTTTTAGGGTTTTATCCCCCCCTCCCCCCGTTACCTTAGTTTTTTGTTACCTTGGTCTCCTCTCCTGATATGCTTGATGGTTTTTAATGAACTCTGGACACTGGTTATGAAAAATAGTAGAGATAATTTTAGGCTATTGGTAATGTCATTTTCCTCCAAAAAGGATTTACTTTTGCTTCTTACGGGCAGAATCAGAGACTGAGATGATATATAGCTTTGCCTCAGACTGTGGGAGGTCTGGCTTATTCCTACTTCATCCCCACCATTACTCCTTCTTCTCCTTCTCCTTCTCCTTCTCCTTCTCCTTCTCCTTCTCCTTCTCCTTCTCCTTCTCCTTCTCCTTCTCCTTCTCCTTCTCCTTCTCCTTCTCCTTCTCCTCCTCCTCCTCCTCCCTCTCCCCCTCTTCCTCCTCCCTCTCCCCCTCCCCCTCCTCCTTCTCCTTCTCCTCCTCCTCCACCTCCTTCTCCTTCTCCTCCACCTCCTTCTCCTTCTCCTCCACCTCCTTCTCCTTCTCCTCCACCTCCTTCTCCTTCTCCTTCTCCTTCTCCTCCTCCTTCTCTTCATCCCCCTCCTCCTCCCCCTCCTCCTTCTTCCTTTTAATGTTTATTTATTTTTGAGAGAAAGCATGCAAATGGTGGAGGGGAGAGAATCCCAAGCAGGCTCCATGCACAGAGCCTGATGGGGTTCAATCTCACAACTGTGACCTGAGTCAAAATAAAAAGCTGGACACTCAACCAACTGAGCCACCCAGGTGCCCCCCAACTCCCACTTCTAAGATGTACTCATCAGGGCTCCCATGTGAATGTCTTGGGTTTTCCAAGATTCTTCCTCATCCTTGGGCCCTGAATTCCAATTTTTGTCTGCCCTGTACCATAAAACTAGCAAAAGCTCTCTGCATTCCCTGGTTGTTACTTTATGCTCAGTTCTTCAGTTTCTCAGGACCACCTGTGGGAATGAATAAATGCCTCAAAGGGAGAAGCAGTTCTAAATGTCAGGCTTACCTCCTTAGCTTCTCTTCTTTCTGAGACCTTTGTCGCTTGTGTGCTAAGTGGCTCTTTTTGGCCTAGTGTTCCTAAGCTGTTCTCAGTAAAAGGATTGGTTTACATCAAGCTATTTAGCCATTGTTGGAAACTTACCTGTATTTGAAAGTGAATATTCAAATATTAGACAGTCTAGCATGCCTTGTTTGTATTACTGTTACCTTGTGCTGGTTATATATTATTCTATGCAGTCTTAGCATCATTTATAATGATTATAGCATTATTTATAATAGCATTATTATATATTATATAGCATTATTTATAATATAGAAGTTCAGGAATGCCAAAAATAACAGTGAATATGGCATTCAAATATTTGGTCAAGTTTTAAAAAATCTACCAGATTGATTTTTAATTTATTCATATATGTGTATATATATAATTATATATATATAAACACACATTTATATATATTAGCAAATGGTATTTCTTATTTTCACTCCTTTTCCTCTTTTTCTACTAGGTGGTTTATTCTGGTTGATTTGCAGAAGCTCTTTGTATGTAAGAGATATTAACCCTTTGCTTATATGTGCTATAAATGTTTATCATTAGCAAATACTGCTACTTTTCAGATTTATTGAGGTTTTTGGTGGCCTTTTTATAGCTCTTTTTAAAAACTAATGTCGCACAGATATTTATAAAGAGAGTACACAGATACAATCATAATATATATGTGCACATACTCATATCTATATATACATAAAAAACCTTATTATATCATTCAGATCCTTTATTGTCATAATTTTTGAGGGATCAAATTGATTTGCCGATGACTAAGAGTATTAACTTCACCCCTTCTAATAGTGGTGTTCTTGGTCCTTTTTGCTTTTAATTTGATCTTGCCAAATGTTCATATTTCTGACCCATGTGTTTTGGAAATGATGGGGGTAGTATAGGGTCTAATTTTATCTTTGTCTCCTTAATTTTGAATTCTTCACTTCCTTTTTCCTCTTTTAATTTAGAAGAATGGATTCTATGGTTAAGTCACCTGAGAGGTATCACAAAAGAGTATAAATATGATATGAATGGGTAGAAGTGTGTGGGTCTTCTAGACAAGGGGGGAGGATTGAAAAAGAAAGAGCCTAGGATAGAACATGAAGTATGTTTGGAACGTGAAAAGAGGTCGACTCGAGCAGAAAGTCTGAAGAAATAGGAAGCAAACATGGGTTATTGAGGGAGGATCACATTTTGGAGAATCCTGAAAGCTAGGGACAGAAAGAATTCTTCATGTATAAATTAGATGTTCTTAATGCAGATAACCAAATAAGTATGCATTTACAAAATAAGCCCTGTGTCAAAGCTTGCTGTCCAGGATCATCTTTCACGCTTGTTTATGCTGATCTTACGTGTTCATTTTCCTTTACTCCACGAGCTCAGAGCAGCGCACCAGGACTCACATGAACTAATTTTGTGCACCTTCTTTGAGTTTTACTTTGCATTTGACATTCTAACCAGGTGAGTTTTAAAGTGATGGTTGAGGACGGTCACCTCACCTGAGAGAGAGAGTAAAAGTCTGTCATTTTGTGGGTAAGTCTAGAACTTCTTTCCTTCAACTCGTTTCTTCTGCCTTTTCAGCTGCACCTGCTCCCCAAATCATAAATCTCTGTTTCCTTGCATACATTAAGCAGATGAGATGAAAATGTGCTAAATACGAGTAGCTGGCCATGTCTGCAGGCCTGAACTATTTTGTTGCCTCTCGAATAGCGTGGAGATGGTGGCTTACTGAGAATTGGGTGCAATGGTGAATGATGGCGCCCACAATATTTTCAAGGGCACACGCAGATTGCTGTGTAAGGATGTGGAAGCCAAGAACTTCAACTGAATGATGTCGCCGAATTCAGGACAGTTAGCTCTTCAGAAGTGGCACTTTTATGCCAGAGGCGAAATATAGAGAACTGAGCCTTTTCCTTTGGCTTTTGCATAAAATTGTGGTTTTTTCTTTTTCTTCTATCTCTAGGGGACTCATTCTCTCAGTTCCGCTTTGTCGAGGAGAAGGAGTGGGATGGTGAAGCGTCGTGTCCAAAACAGGTAAGATGGTTTGTCTCGAATGCGGGTTGGCTCTGCTCAAGGCTGGAGACTAACATCCTTACATTATTGTTGAGATAGAGTCTCCGTGTAGAAAAGAGTAGTCATTCATGTACAGTTTAGTCTCCGTTACAGAAACCGTTCAGAAAATGTCCGGGAAGCTTAACTTATACAGGTCTTTGAAGCTAGAGTTCACCTTTACACCTGGCCATCTGTGTGAATTCCCCACATAGACTGGGCTGCAAGGTAGTGAGTTTATAGTCATGATTTTTGTGTGGATTGCTCTGCCATTGGGCCTCTCTTCTTTCCCTTTCTGTGAAACTTCCCCTTGGAGTTGAAAAGTAATTTTTTCCCCCTCATACTGCTTTTGGTATCAGGTGAAAAAAATCCTCAAGTTTATAGCTTTAGATAACTCTTTATCTATAATTAGAAGAATAAAGCTATAAAAATAAGGACAAATGTCACAGAAGCCTTTCAGCGAATCCAGAAAGGCCAACCACTTCATTCGCTTTGTGTTCGTGCCATACTTCCATCCCAAGGAGTTTCGATTCTTTTCCAAGTGGGATTTGACTGATTGTTTCCATATGAGAGACGACAGGTGTTCTTACCCTTTTACAAAGCACAGAGAATGAGTGGTGGCTTGTCATGGGCTCCCTGACTCCATGGCTAGGGCATACTGTCTGGTACAATGATTAGACAATCTGTCCACAGCTTCAGGCAGGTGGCTGAATAGCAGACCTGAAGCCCAAGGGTCGGGCACCCTCCTCCCCATTCTGCTATTAGCTCCGCACACATGCACACTGTAAGTGGTTCATTTTACCCCTGGACTGGTGTGATGTCTACTTGTTTGGGATGGGCATTGATTTACCACACTGTGCGGCGGGGGGTGTTACTTATAAAGTGACTGCCTGTCACTTTACATAGGGTCTGTATTACCCCATGGAGAAAAGTAGGGAATTAAAAATATTTGTCTGCTTGAGTCGGTGTGGGCAGATGCCTGAGGTGCAGTTTAGCATTCTAGGATAAATTGCAAACAGATAACCTCTCACATTTCAACTCCTTTTGGGCCGTGTTGACTCTCAGAGAATGTTTCAGTTATCCCGAGGGTTTCAAATAATCCTAAACTTCTTCATTCATCAGAACACTGAGAACTTGTTCTTTACTAGCTATTTTATTAGATGCAGCCTGTTCAAAGGTGAACCAGCCAGAGACCGTGCTCGTGCATTGCCCTTAGCACGGTGGCTGACCTAAAGTAGATGATCAGTAAATATTTTTGTAATGAACAAAAAAGCGTGACATAAAATAAGTGGTGTCATCAGTGAATGAAGATAATACGGTGGGGACCACTTTGGGCTGGCAGGGATGGAGAGCAGCACCCGGGGAAAGAGATCGTTGGCTGCGTCTCGGCGGAGGAGTGTGATTCTGGGGGGTCCTGTCAAGGGAGGAGAGCTGAAAGACCGGCCGTGCTGAGAGTCAGGATGTCATTGGGGTGCAGTGTTCCCAGAGGAGGGGGCTTCAGGGGTTGTCCTGGGCCAGTTAGTACCAGCAGTTTGATGTTCATTTTCTTCTGGGGGGAAGTTTAGCATGTGGGTAAGAGCACAGACCTTGGAGAGACACGCCTAAAGGTGGGTGTATCTTCGTTCTAGGACTTGGGCTGACTTGTTTCCTTCTCTTGTGTTCTCATCTGTCAAATGGAACTAATAATAGGATATAACTTGGGGTTATAATGATGGTTTATTTCTATCATCTTCTGCCTTTTTCTAAAAGGTCATTTGTAATCATCACCTGATATATCTGTAATTTTTTGTTTGTTGATAGAATTCGGCATTTTATGTGGACTGTGAGTCATTGGTTCGTGCCCTTCAAGAACTGCCTCTTTCGCTCCGACTCAATGTCGCTGCTGAATTGGTCCAGGTAAAAACCCCGATAGCATCTTCCAGCCAGTGTGGGTTAGGGCAGCAGAGGAAAAAACGAGTGAAAAATATCCCTCTGCAGAATGTCTCTCAGTGAGCTTTTCCTTTCGTAAATCTGAGGGTTTTGTATCAAGGTAGCATTTTGAAAAGTTTTAAGGGACAATGAAGTAATTTTTAGAGTTTTTTTTTTTTTCTTTTCTTTTCTTTTCTTTCTTTTTTTTTTTTTTAACATTTTACATTTGAAACATTTTGAAGGATCAAAGGTAATGGAACTGAATGAAATGTAAAAAGATAAAGTCTAGCTGGTATTTTACTCACAAACTTATGTGCCAGACTCTTTGTTAGCACTAAGGGGTGATCAGACAGACATGGTTCCTGCTCTTTGGAGCTTAATCTGTTGGGAAATTGGAGTATCAAGCAAGTGACCCAATTGCGTTAAGTCCTACGAAGGAGAAGCCTAGTGTGCTGTGAGCATACGTAATAACGAACCCGATCTACTTTGGTGTGCTTAAGAATGCCTTTCCTGCAGGAGTGTCAGATTAGCTGAGATCCAAAGTAGAACAACGTCTGAGTTGGAATTTAAAGAAGAGTGACCCAACCGGATCTACCTTGGCAATACTGCTCATAATGATAAAAGCAAGGGCCATTCTGGCTGCAGGATAGTGGAGAGTGGACTAGGGGAATAGGCAGAAGTGTCTGGTAAATGTGTGTGTGCAGGCACGTGGCGGAGGAGAGTGGAGGAGGGGAAGCAAAACAGGAGGCCGCTGCACGGGTCCTGTGGGATCCCTGTGTGATCGTGTTGCTGGGGCTAGGGTGATGATGGTGGAGGTGACAGAGAGCTTGACTTTACTTTTGAGCACCTGTGGGTAAAACTGGCAGGACTTGGTCAAGTACTGGAAATGGAGAGCAAGCGAAGAATTGTTCTAGGCTCTGCAGCTTGTGCACCTAGGCGGTGGGGCAGCATCAGGAAAGGCGAGGTTGGGACATTACGGGTTTGTGCCTCTGAGATAGCAAAGTGCAAACAGTAGTTGGATAGAGAAATTGATGGTGCAGAATTAAGGGCTCAAAACATAAATGTAGGAGACACCAGCGTAAGACAGCAGTTGAATAATGAACTGAGACGAGGAGGCCCAGTGGATGATACTAGAGGAACTTGAAAATGTTAATTGTGGCCCCACTGAATTTTTTAAAAAGCGAAACCCTGAGCAGTCCTAATTGTGAATAGAATCGCGGCAACTAAAATGATCAGCTTCATTCTGCACCTGAATGTGATGCTACGCTGGAGCAGATGCACAAATTGGTTACCCACGCGGGTTGAATTCAGGGCTGGAGGACAGTTAAGTCCTCTGCAGGGCAGAGAAGTAGAGAGGATGGCATTTGCCTCTAAGGGGGAATCGCCATGGAGCTTTAGAAGTGTTTGGGGTTTTCTTACGGATTGGGAAACCACTGCTGTCTCTGCTGGGTGTCCAGAGATGTTCCAAGTCCCGCCATGCATCGTTGGGTCCCCCAGAATGAGAAATGGTTGTTAGCACTACACATCAGGGTAGCACTGAGATGAAGGTGATGGGGCCTCAGGACTTAGGGAGAAACAGGAAGCGCTGTGAGCATTTGAAAGTGAGGATGTCGTATCAGTGGCAGGCCTTAGAAGAAAGGTATAAAACAATCACAGGAACTTTGAAAACCCGGGTCCTAGTTTTAAATCTCACCCCCACCCCACCCACTGATGTAGAGCAAACTGTGTGTGCACATTTGAATTACTGGGGGAGTTAAAAAAGCAACACCAGACACCCGAGCCAGAACAAATTCAAGGACTCCAGGATTATAATGAAAGACCACATCCCAGCTTTATCTTGCACACTGAGAATGATGGATGAATATTTATGTGTCAAGCCATAGTGCTCTGAAAGCCCTGAGGAGTCATTAGCAAGCTGGATCTGCTCAGGATGCTTAAATGCAGGGACAGGTTTTCCAACAGTAGTTGAACCTCATTCTCCATCTACCCACCCTGCTGCCATGCTGGTCACCCCATGCCTCCCCGCCTCCCCACCAGAACAGAGCTTCTCAGTCTTCGCTCCACATTACAGTCCCCTGAAGAGTTAACTTTTGTAAAGTCATTACAGAAAAGTGCACGCATAAGTATGTAGAACCATGGAATCTGCATCCAGAGCAAGAATCAGAATATTGCCAGCACCCCAGAAGCCACCCCTCCCTCGAGTCACTACTGCCCTAAAAACTACTATCCTGATTCCTAATACTAAAGATTAGTTTTGCCCATTTTTGTACTTTTTACGAATGTAATCGAGTATGTTTTCTTTCCTGTCTGGCATTTTTTACTCAAATGTTAGCAAGCATCCCTCTTATCTTGGGGAGCTTGTCCCTTTACCTTTCTTATTCACACATTGATTGGCTGATTGCTTCTCGGTGCCTTTTACAGATGTTTATGTCCTCACAGATGGAAGTATACATACATTCATATAGACCTGTGGTGCTGCCAGCTCTCAGGGCAGTTATAGAAAGACATGGCCCTTTTGATTTCAACTCTGAGTTAGCACACAGCGGAGGTGGGGCAGAGGGGGAGGCCCAGCCCTGTTGTGTTTCAGTGAGGTCTCCCATGTTTTAGCCCCCATCAGTAAGGAAGGGTGCTGGGGCAGGGCCTGAATTCGAGACCCTTTGTGGACTTGCTGTCTGGATAGAATTAGCCATTGCCCAAAGTTTGGCTTCCTTTGTTTTTGTTTCTGCTTAAGCAAATGTGGCAGGACTCAAGATTTTTTTAACTCTTTATGCTTCTCTTTCAGACCACCCTTCCTTTAGAGCTTCCTCAGGTGAAACCAAAGAGAAATGATGAAGGCAAGGGACGAGGGATGCAGTTAAAAGGGCCCTTGGGTCCTGGAGGAAGGGGGTCTGCTGAGCTGAAGTCTGTTGCTACTGGCTGCCCCATGTACCTGGGTAAAGATAGCCCAGGTCCCACAAAGGGTTCCTGGGAACCCACTGGCCCACTGCAGTCAGCAGCAGGCCCCTTGGAGGAAGAGTTAGATCTGCTGCTGAGTTTAGATGCACCTATAAAAGAGGGAGAGAACATCTTACCAGACCAGACATCTCAGGACCGAGGATCTGAGAAAGATGGGGAGGTGGTGCCAGAAGAAAAAGGTATGGCTTCCATTTGATTCCCTATCCCTCTTCCTGTTTTTCTGCAAACAGCCCCACCTGCGTCCCATCCATACACGTCTCCATCAGCGTCTGACATCGATCTGCTGTGGTCCGTGGACATCTATTTCTGTGCTCACATCCCCACTTCCCCCTGAGCTGACCTTTCTGACATCCTTCCTCCCACTCGATACACCCGGCTTCCAAAGCTGCTACCTGCCTGACTGCAATATTAAACCCGGGGCTGCAGATTGAACTCTCGCTATAAAAAGGCATTAAGCTTCTCCTGGTCCTCAGCTGTGCATCAGCAGGCCTTTTAATCGACTATCTGAACAGGCCAGTTAACCAACTCTCCAGACTTCTTGCTTGCTATTTCGATCTTATTTTTTTACAAACGAGCACTCCCTCCCTTGTGTGCGCTCTGCAAGACAGTGGCCCGTCTGATAGGGAGAGGCCGAGGGTGACTGCTGCATCCACACACTGCCTTTGAGAACCTTTGAAGACTTTCCAGGAGTGCTACAATAGTCAAAAGAAAACTGAGCTGTTGGTCTTTTTTAAGAAACTAGTGAACGGTAAAAGGCAACTTCAGAATAACTAGAGGGGCAAATCTCTACCCCATTTATTGTGAGGATATTACTGTAACTGATTGAATAACAGAACGTTTCCCCTTGTTGTAAGCAAACAGGTAGGGCTGACTTCTGTCATGGAACAAGCCCCAAGGCAGCCTTAACCCTCACTCTGGGGACCAACGTGCAGTTGTTAACACTGCTTTTATTTCCCCAGCTCCTGCAGAGCCCTCTGTGGTGGAAGAAAAGAACGTGGAACCGGAGCAAGCAAGTACATCAAAAACTGTTACCGAGGAAGAGCTTGAAGACTGGTTGGACAGCATGATTTCCTAACGTATAGAAAGAAAAATGAAAAAAAGTGCCTGAAGCAAATTTTGGTGGCCTTGTCAGCAAGGGCGGGCCCAAGGCTGTCCTTCCAGAACAGCTGGTTTACAAGCATGCCCCACGCCGTCAACGCTTGCCGCGGTACAGCCTACCTCTGTGTTCCACAACATGAGACTATACCTTTAAGAGGCTCCTTGCATTTGTTCTCTGGCTTAGTGATCTAGTAGATCCCTTAAGGGCAAGGGATGTTAGGGCTCTTGTTTCCAGCCTCCTTCCTTTCAATGTTTACGGCAGAGCAGGTGCTGCTGATAGACACAAGCAACAAGGCATGCATTTGGCCCAAATAAATGAACGCTGGTGTGTGGACTTCCTTTCTTTCCTGGGTGGGGTTTTAGGCCATTTGTGTCGTGTCCCTTTTCCCAGCTGTCCCAGTGCGGCTGCGGAGTCAGCCGCAAGAGGTGCAACGCAAGACGCCAACACCAGAGAGTGGGGTGTATTACTTTATTGCAGTGGGCACTTCCTTTGATTTAAGGAGATTCACCTAAACACAGCAGCTCCACTACTTACAAGGGGACCAGAAAGCAGTACTCAATTTGGCATAAGATTGAACTTTTTCTGGATTTTCAGTACAGTACTTCTAATAACAGCAGTTGACAAGCTGTTACTGGAAAAAAAAAAAATTATATGAATAACCTTCAAGTGCAGTTTCATGAAGACAGAAGATCACAACTAATTAATGGAACTATGTCCATCTGGGACATAAACATAAAAAATTTGCATAGCTATATCTAAAGAGATTTTTTAAGGCACTTAATCGATATTTCAGTGTCGACAAAGTGTGTTTTTTTTTTTTTTTTCTATTTCTGTAACTGCTTAAAGCTTTTCAAGCTGATTCTGAATACATTCACTAGCAAGTACCATGGGAGAAATTTGCAGTTAAAATGATTTTTGTAGTTCAGATCATGAGTCACTAGTGGATACTGTCATGTGACATTCAAGTGCATAAAATTTCAGGTACAGTGTGTTGAAGACTTCATATTTCTAGTCCTTTCCTCAGTGACTGCCATTGTGACAAACCAGTTCCATTACAACTGAAAAACTTGAAGGTATTCAATTATAGTTTCCTGGCTTCTTTGCCCTCTTTTCACATTTTGAGAGGTTGTCTCCCACAGGGCTATGTCCATTAGGCACAAAAAGCCAAATCAATTCCACGATCTCACATATTTTTAACAAACACTTTCTCATAAGGGAGGCATTTAGAATATGTCACATTTCAATTATTTTTCAGAACTGTAAAAGGATTTATTCCACTGGAACTTGTCCAGAACTGTGGAGTTTCTTTCTGATTTATCCAAGCTGATCTTCATATTGTTTCCGAAAGCAGTCACCAGCTGGGAAGAAATCCCAGCACCTTTCTTGGTACATCTTCCAGACATAAGATTCCTGAAACAATGGGAACAAAGGGTACTTCTTTTGAAACCACAGTAAGCTAAAACCTGCATTGTTTTTACTCTGTAGATATCCCTTTGGGAATGGTGAGGGGGTTTCATTTATATGAGGCCCAACTAGAACCTTCTTCCTTGCTCTGTTCCCAGCCTAGAATATTTTGAGAGCAAAAAGTCATTCCCTACCCAACTCCTCCTTCCTTCCCCCGCAAAACTCACAACACTGAACACCATACAATGATTGCCAGTAAATTGCTTAAAGATCTAGAAATAAGCTCATTCTATGCCACTGGTACTTGGTAGTAGGCAGAATAATGCACAATGAGGGGACAGTGAGTGCTAGCTCGGGCAGACACCTGGGGCACTGAAAGCAGATCCAGAACCAAGTGCCTCACAAGTGTGTGAGCTGTGAAGTTTTCCTACAACCCTGATGATGTTGGAATACTTGATAACCTACCTTCTCTTCCCTTGTTCTCTGTCTTTGCATTTCTTTATCCTAGTCACAGAATCCCTTTTGACACATACTTTCACTCATACTATCCACACCTCCACATTCCCTGCGTCACCCACACATGAGGTGGTTATCTTTCTCAGGCTGTCTCTCACACCATTTTACTCTCTTTGTTAAGCCGCCCACTCAGCTTCTCCTTGTCTTTTTCTCTGTAATGTTCTCCCCACCTCCAGCTATTCTACTCTGAAGCAGTAACCATAAGGGTTTAGAAAATGTCAGTGTTAGCTGGGAAGGATAACCAGAAAGTCTTGAGGAATAGATGGGAGTTGCCTTAGGATGTGGGGTTTCTCAGGTCACAAAGAGATGGCGGAATAACACAGAGGAAGAACGCATGTGAGACGCTAAGGGAATCATCGGTCTACTTCAGACATTCGATGCTCTGGTGAGTCTCAAGGCTTATGAAAAGGAAACTCAATGCAGGGCTATGATTTTTTTTTTTTTAAATCAAAAAATTATTTTATTATTTCTTTTGTTTTAAGCTCATGCCATTTTCTTTTTGTTGTTATTACAAAAGCAATTTAAATCATGACCGAAAGTCAGAAAACGTAGCCAAACAAACAAAAAAAAACAACACTCATAACCCACCAGCCAGAGAGACAAGCATTGCTAACACTTCTGTGACAAGACTTTCAGACCATTTTCCTCACTGGCTATGAGTTCAGGTAGCGGGGGAAGAGTGGTGTTTTGTCACATGTTTTCTAATCCAACGTAATATATTTAGTCAATCTAATTCTAAGTGCAGAAAACTCTAGACTGCAGGGCTATGATTCTTAAGATATTTTATTTCTCACCTGACCCGTGTGTTCTGTTTCATCTTTGTTAATCAGATACATCAGGAAGAACCTGGAACAAGAGAAAAAAGGTATAAGTGAGAAAAGACATTACTTTGGTTACTCTTTTTGTGAGGAGAAATTCTTTTGTCCCTAAACCTTGAGCTAAGACAGCTTATGAGGAAGCATTTTGGCCCTCTTTTTAAAAAGCCCTAAACAACCAAATGGTGACTAAAACGCTCGTAATAGGTGAACGTAGAACTGAAATTACGTGTGTGTGTGTCTCAAGGATAGGTCATGGAAAAGGTGGAAAGTATTTAACCTCCTTAAGTTGCTGTGACTCTTCCAGAAATAGTTTTGTTTGTATTATGGATACCAGAGAAAAGTCCACGTAGTCTCACTTGTTCTAACTGTGATGGGTCTGAGGTTTGGGTCTGTTTTTCTGGAACACACAAGTATCCATGGAGGCGGGGGCTGATCATTCAGCTCACATTGCATGATCTCAGAGACCACTTCCAAACGAGCCAGTCTCTTGCCCTCTGAGTATAGGACTGTGAGGCTGGAGGTGGGGAGAACCCGGGCCCCAGATTTCACATCCTTTGGGGTGTCCTTAGGGTTATAGCTTCAGAAGCTATGAACAGATTTGGTTCCTTCCTCCCTTTTCCTTGATCAGACTAAGAAGAAGGTATGGCCAGTAGCTTTATGAGGTCTGATACCCAGGCATGTAGGACATTATTCCTTTCCTCGCACATTTATTTGACAAAGCACTGTTTTTAGGGGGAGTTTCAAACATGAATAAGGGGGTTCTCTCAAGCTTGCTGCTAGAGCTGCACAGAGCCAGAAGGGACATTGTTACAATACATAGTGCTCTGGGAAGACGTACAAGCGGGCCGCATAGCACCATTTGACATTCCTCTATTCACAAGTCCTCACAAATGCTCCCCTTTTATAGAAGGACATCCATCCCAGTCACCTCTATTGAGACGAAAACTCTCTTATTAACAATCATGAATACTCATGACTTGAAGGGTATGCTAAAGTTTTTTTAGTTTTTGTTCTCGTTAGGATTTTTTTAAATTTGTGTTTTCGTCTTGAACTCACATTCTAGGGGAAAAAAAATATGTCTTTGCTACTTCTCTTTAACAATAACACCTTTCCCAAAGGCTAGGGCTGTTCCATCCTAAAGAGAGGTTAGTTTTTCCACAACAATAAAATGTTGACTCAGGGGGAAGAGCTAAGCCAGGGAGCCGCTTTTTTTTTTTCTTTTCTTGAAAATGATCACGGAGAGAAGCTGTATCGTCAGGTACTCTATATTCTCTAAGGTACAGGATTCGTACACAGTGCATGGCACACAACAGGCTCTGAATAACTTGTTCTTGAGTGAATGCTTGCCTCAGAACAAGTACATACTTACTGGAGCTTCCAGGGGGCCAGGCTCTAGGTGCTGGGACACCCACACCCACAACTATCCCATGCTTGCAGAGCTCATATGTTCAAGGAGAGGACGGGCAGGGTGAGGCCTGCAAACTGACCATGGAATCCAACAACACGCAGGGCGCCAACCGCCCTGATGGAGGCCCCTGTGGCGTGGTGGGGAGGAAGGCCTGACCAGAATGGGATCACCGGAGAATGGGAAGAGAAAAAAACGGAGGCGGTAAACACAGACATTTTAAGTTTTGCTGGAAAGGAAAGAAAGAAGCAGGGCAATAATAGCTGGAAGTAAAAGTAGGGCTGTAGCCTTTTTGCTTTGTTTAGGATTTTCAAAGAGAATGCATGTGTGGTGATAGGAAAAGTCCAGTAGAGAAAGAGAAATGGCTGTAGTGATGTATGGGGTCTGATCCTGGGTGGAGGGGCTGACTGTGGCTATCAGTAGGAACGGCCCACAGCCCCCATCTGTCAACACCCGGGAGAGGCAGAGAATAGGGACAAAGGTGCAGGCTCTTGGGGGCTCCTTGAAGTTTTTTCCTAATCACCTCTCCTTTTTCAGAGGAATACGCAGAAATGGCACCCACAGAGGGGACACTGAGGACACAACTGTTTATTTTAATCTGCCACTCCTTCCCCTGGCCACTGGCCCCTCCGTTGACCAAGGGTACTCACAAATAGTTGGCTAAGTTGTGCTCCTGTAAGGTGTGTGTTTCAAAACCATGAGGGGTCGTGTCAAAGTAGTCATTGCCAATCCCGCAGATGAAACATTTAGTCTAAGAAGAATAAAGAAGAAGTGAAGGCATTAGCAAACATGACATTACAGGTGGGCGGAAAGAAAGGGGTGATGATCTCTGACAGAACTGATAGCCAATGAAGGATACTTCTCTCCTTAATGTGTTGGGCTATTAGTCGTCTACTTCACAGGGTCCCATACCTAGCTCCTTGCTAGCTGAGGATGCTTGCTCCTGCCCAAGCAGGGGACGTGGTGAAGGCACCAGGGTGGCAGGCTGGGGAAGGACAGGGTAGGGTGCAGAGCAGAGAGGGTGGCACAGAAGAAATGCCCAGAGCTGGCAGACAGGTGCAGGGAGGGAACAGGGCAGGGAAGGCAAACAAAACTTTATTGGTAATTTGCCTAAAATTTGGCCCTTGGTAATAGCAGACCCTATTATTTAAAAAGTCCTTTTATGGGGCACCTGGGTGGCTCGGTTGAGGGTCCGGCTTCAGCTCAGGTCATGATCTTGTGGTTTGTGAGTTCAAGCCCCACACTGGGCTCACTGCTGTCAGCTCAGAGCCCACTTTGGATCCTCTGTCCCTTCTTTCTGCCCCTCCCCCTCTAGCGCTCTCTCAAAAATAAAGGTTTTTTTTTTTTAATTTTTTAATGTTTTTTATTTATTTTTGAGACAGAGAGAGACAGAGCATGAACGGGGGAGGGTCAGAGAGAGAGGGAGACACAGAATCTGAAACAGGCTCCAGGCTCTGAGCGGTCAGCACAGAGCCCGACACGGGGCTAGAACTCACGGACCACGAGATCGTGACCTGAGCCGAAGTCGGCCGCCCAACCGACTGATCCACCCAGGTACCCCAAGGTTTTGGGTTTTTTTTAATGTTTTACTATAAGCTACAAAAATAGAGTTGGAACTAGTCGAACATTACCTCCATATCTTCTCGCACCTGTTCCTGCTGGTCTCTTAGCTCTCCAAAAGCATCAATAATAAGACCTGGTATTTTAAATACAAAGACAGATAAAGTGTTTAGAATACTCTGTTTAGTGGCTCAGGGCAGTGGTTCAATTGTTGAGGCCACGGTGTTTTGAAAAAAAGTGAATTATCAAGGCTGATTAAAGCAAAATCAGAAAACATAGTTGTGTTTTCAAGTGTTGCATCCAGGCTAACCATTTCTCATTGTTCCTCTTCCTCCACCTTGCTGCAGTATTGGATGCTAACCACGGACTTCATGACCCACTTGGCTCTCCCCTAGTCCTTCCCTGTTCTATGTTGCTTGGCCATTCCGTTTCCAGTCCTGTGGGCTCTTCCTCTTCTCTAGCCCCTTAGGCAGTGAGGTAGATCAGGATTCCTCTTCAGGTTCTTTGCTTCTGCTTCCGGAGCATCTCCTCTCCACTCACATCTTTGATCACCACCACCAGCACTGAGGTATCCCATTTGTACTGTTGCATTCGTGTTTATTTTATGTGTGCTTATTATTCATTATTTCTATCCTATTCCATTCCTGACAGGTCTCTTGAAAGACTTACTACAGTTACCCGCTTATTAGCCCTCAACACCTGCATGTTTATAGGTACCTCAACTTGGTGTGACTCCAACTAAATTCATCATCTTCCTCTAATTCCTGACAAGTTGTTGACTACAATAGCAGTACCCCTCCCCCCAAAAGATAAAAAACAAAACAAAACAAACACGTCACTCTCTCATAGCTCCTTTCTCTGCTCCTTCCCCACCCTAATGCCTGGGAAGAAAAATAAGGGCAGGAACCATGAGGCTGTGGGACAAGACTAGCCACAGGAGGGATCTAGGAAGCAGAAGGAGAAGGAAACAACCAGAGTGGGGGATAATAGGGGGGAGGGGGAGTCCTCCCATGGCATTCTCAAGTTTCTTATGTCAGTGCCCGTATCTTTGGCTCTATGTACAGCCGAATCCTTGCATACAGGAGATAGTCAATAAATATTTACTGAATTAACAAGTAAATAAATGTCCAAACCTCTATACAAAATGTCACAGACACAGAGCAAGAAAGAACTAGATCTAATAAGCCCTGTTCATACTTAACTGGCAACCCTACCTTGAATGATGGCCAGCAAGATGACAATGACAAAGAAGAAGAACGTGATGTCGAAGACAATGCGGTACATTTCGTAAGGATCACCAGCAGGGTCTTCAATTTCGTCGCCAATGCCACCTCCTGCTCTTACTCCCACATACATGTGGAACAGGTAACACTAGAGAAGAACAAAAGTGGCAATTCAGGTAAAAGTCACAGAGCTCTGTCTTTAGCAAGATGGTCCGAACCTTCACCTGCGTGAGGCAGGACACAGCCCTCTCCGGTGATGTCAGTATTCTGCTGCCAGCTGCTGTCCTCTGCACCCTTTGGTCAGTGGGGGTGTCCAAAGGTGGAAAGACTGTGGGTACGTGTAGCCTTTAAAAGATTTTTTTTTAAATGAGCAGATAATAAGTTTTGAACTATTTGACACCTGTAAGAGAATTCATGTAGGAAACGTCGAAGTTAAAACACCTTTGGGCCCTGATGAGCATGCTTTTGCCAGATGCTCATTTTCCCTCCTTTAAAGTTGCAGCCTCTGGAAAAGGCCTCCTCCTACTTCCACATCCTCTGTGCACCCAGGAGGGCAGGGATTCCTACAGCTTCTGAGAGAAGGCAACTTCTGCTCCTGTGCTGCATGGGTCATCCAGGGCAGGGATCTGCGTGCCGGATCCTAGAGCAGGGTGCCGCCCCCCCACCATCAGTCCTGCCTAGAGGGGTGAGGTTCAGAGGGAAAAGCATGGAGATAGATGCATGCTGGTCACAGTGGTGCTCTAGTGACTGTTACATTGCTGTCTGATAGGGGTACCTGCCCCAAGAAAGCATAAGGTGAGTCTTTGGCCAGAATGTTACCTGTTTTAAATGATCGCAAGCTAGGGTAGTTCAATGTCACCTGTCCCTGACACAGTGTTTGCCTGAAATCTCATTAGGAACATCTACAGATGCAAGTGTCACTCTGCCAGCTCCCCAGGAGCTGTGTTCTTCTTGCCCACTAGTGGCTGGCCTGACAGGAACCTTCTGCCCCGCCAGCCTGCCACTCGCATTTTGTCAGACTATAGCGGCTGTTCTGGAAAAAAAAAAAATCCCCTGGGGCTTCCGGAAATAAATTGGGCACCAGATTCATGGGACTACACCCCGAGATTTCCGAGACAAAGAACCAAAGCTTGACTTCCAAGAAATTTAGATGTGGGTCTGTCCACATTCAGATACAGGTAATTCGCATCTTTACCACAAATGTAGGTGACAGAGACCCTCTGTGCAGGGTGCTCTTTCCACCTAGGTGTAGGTGAGTGCTCCCAAACCCTGTTTCCTTCCGTCCCTCTGTCTTTCCTGGACACTTCTCCCTTTCAGAGATGTGGATTCTGCTCTAGTCTCTGTTGTCGCTGTGACTCTCCAGTTCCTCCCTACCCAGGGAGGACAGTGACCAGCTGGCCTGCGGAGGGGGGGGGGTCTCACCGTCATCATGTCGTCACACTTCATATCAGGCTCATCGTCATCTTCACTTTTGTTGTAGAACTTGCGGAAGAAGTTGAAGGCCACCACGGTGTAGAGGTAAACCACCACAGCCAGGAGACCCACAGTCAGAACCAGCTGCGAGCAGGAAAGAGACAGGAGAAAGGAGGTGGGTCTTCTCCACCCTTGGAGGTTCTTGGAGACCCCAAGGAAACAAGAAAGGGGACAGAGGAGGGGGTAGGAGCGAAGGTTGCTCTACTGCAGGTGGAGAAAACGGGCTATGGGGAGAAGACAGTAACGCTGAGGGCTTGTGGACTAAATTCATCACCTCCAGCATCTCAGAACATGACTGAATTTGGAGGTCAGGCCCGTAAAGAGGTAAATGAGAATGAGGAATTTAGAATCAGCCCCACTCTGATCTAACTGGAGTTCTTACAAGAGGAGGACGTTAGGACACAAAGAGACAGCAGGAGCTGCAGGCACAGAGGGAAGAGCAAGTGACAAAGTAAGAGGCCAGCCAGGTGTAAACTGAGGACAGAGGCCTCCGAGTCTACCCCCACCTTGATCTTAGACTCCCAGCCTCCAGAATGGAGAAAAGATAAACGTCCGTAGTTTCCTTCCATCCATTGTTTGGGCCACCGGCCTGGTTCTGTCACAGCAGCCCTGGCAGATACATACCTGGGGATGGGACTGGGCTAAATAATCTATGAAGGCAGTTAGGACTGAATAGAAACTGTGCTAGGAGGAGGTTCCCTAGGTTTTTTACAGAGAGAGCAGGGAGCTGAGGCTTCACGATCTGGCTTCCACTCCAACGCTGCTTCTAAAGAAATTAAAGGTTGGGGCTCTCTCTCTGTCTCCCAAAAAATGAATAAATCTTAAACAAATTTTTTTAATGAATTAAACATTCGTTGGACTGGTGGGTGTCCCTACATTACACGTTTTCATAAATAACCATGAGTGGAAAAGTGTGATAGCTTTGAAGTTAGTATAAGAATTATTTATGATGGTTTAGCAAAGTGACATTTCTCATCATCAACAAATCTGCCTAAAACCTTTGCAGGGGCACAGGGCATGCTTATTTCCAGGCTTCAGGAAGTACCACAAATGAGGACTAGGCAGGACCTGCTCATCTGGCCCATTTGACAGACTGGGGGCTGAGCCGGAGCTAGGAAGATCACAGTCTTTATGAATACAAGAAACATATTCAGAGGCTCCTTCGAATGGTGAATAGTAACTTAGCAAACCGCAGACCTCACAGAATGCAGTTCGTTTTAGAAACAGAGAAAGAACCTGGGCTTTGCACCAAGGAAGAAATGGGCTAGTTCTGCCACTTAGCAGCTGTGTGGTCTTGGGTGAGACAGCCCCTCTAAACTTCAGTTCACTCATCTGTCAAGTGAACATAACATCTACCTTACAAGGTAGTTGTGAGCCTGTCATAGTATTTGGCTGATGGCACCCAAAGCTGGGCATGTTGTTTTGTTTGTTTTTTACAATCTTGCCAGAGTTTATTCAGCAAGCCCATATAAAAAATTCATTGTTTCCCCTTTCCATTTAAGGTACAGTTTTGTGTAATGCCATTAAGCCGAATCAATAAAAACTGAAGTTTCAATATCTGAGTAAAGGGGAAGAAACGAATTCTAAAAGAGCATATCGTAATACTGGTATTCCACAGATCACACTTTAGGAAACACTGCCTTTATAGGATCAAACTTCCCAAGACACACACGTAAAAATACACAATGGCCTTTCTCCCAGGAACCTATAGGGAAGCATTTAGCATGCTAAGCAAATACCTACATCACAGTCCGTCATTACCTCCCCAAACTTTAGTGGTTTGAATGCGGCGGCAAATTTCTACCTCTAGCTTTTCTCTGTTCTTTTTATCTTCAACTAAAACGAGAAACATTGACTGCTGCTAGTGCCAGAAACCTAGAAGAAACAAACCACCCTAATACTTGATGACCTAGCACCTTTTATCTTTCAGAAAATTTTTTGAGTATCGTTGACAATGGAACACTAGGTGCAGGTGTACAACATAGTGATTCGACATCTTGGATACATAAATGTAGCTACCATCTGTCACCATGTAATGCTGTGACAATACCATTGACTACATTCCCTATCCTGAGCCTCTTATGACCACGGCTCATTCATCCCATAACTGGGAGCCTGGACCCACAACTCCCTTCCCTCTGGCAAACCACTGGTTCTCTGTATTTGTAGATCTGCTTCTATCACCTTTCACTGCAGAACAATTAAAGGTCAATTTGACTTCAGTTTTTTCTGGTTGGAATCCCTATTTTTTTTTTAAGGCATACAAGATGATTTAATAGGTGTACACATTGTAAAATGATACAGCAATCAGGTTAATTGACAGATCTGTCACCTCACACAGTTACCATTATTATCTGTGTGTGGCGGGGAGGGTGGTAAGAACACTTCTGATCTACTGTCTTAGCAAATTTCAAGTATATGAGACAGTATTTTTAACTATAAGCACCATGTTTTATATTAGATCCCCCAAATCTATTTGTCTTATAACTGAAAGTCTGTACTCTCTGAGCAACACTTCCATTTCCTCCAGCCCCTGGCAACCATCATTCTACTCTTTGGTTCTAGGAGTTCAATTTCTTTCAATTCCACATATAAGTGAGATCATACAGTATTTGTATTTCTGTGTCTAGCTTATCTGACTTAGCATTAATGCCATCAGGGTCCATCTATGTTGTCGTGAGTGCTATGGTTTCCTTTTTTTTTTTTATGGCTGATTAATATGCCATTATATATACATACCACATTTTCTTTATCCTTTCGTCTATTGATGGACACTCCAGTTTTTTCCATATCTTGACTATTATGAATAATGCTCCAATGAACATGGAATGCAGACATCTCTTTGAGATAGTGATCTCATACCCCTAAGTAGGATTGGTGGATCATGGGGTAGCTCTTCATCTAATTTTTTGAGGAATTTTCATATGGTTTTCCCAATGGCTGTACAAAGCTGGGCACGTTTTAAGTTCATTCTTTTCTCCCTCTCCTACACAAAGGTTTAGAGATGTGAGGGAACTCCTGCCTCACTTAGGAAGTTGCACTTAATGAGGAATGAAATGCTAAAGAGTTTGAATTTTTTGACAGAAAGAGCCATTAGAGGATTTTAATCAAGGGAATGACCCGGACAGCACTGTAGAAGACAGACTAGACACTGATGAGACTGGACATAGCCATGACTATAGACAGATATAGATATAGACATATATGTGTGTGTGTGTGTGTTTGTGTGTGTATATATATATATATATATATATATATATATATATATATATAAGTCATTGCTTCATAATCAGAAGCATGCAGTTTCCTGGGAAGTTTTCTAAATACATAGCCTACTTACCAATCCCCAGGGAATGTATCAGATTCATGGAGGAAAGGGTAAACCTAAAAAGAGTCTCCAAAGTGATTCTGAGATGCCCATCACCTGCTTTCCTCCCCCCTTTCCTGAACATTTGATTAAATGTTCAGGGTTTCTAAACCAAGGTCTTAGGGCTCTTAAGTGATGGCCACAAGTTTGCAAAAACAATCTAGTAGTTCACGTGTTTGGCCAAGAAATGTGTACTATACTCTGACCCACAGTTGTCCACTAGCATACTACCTGTTGTTGGCTCCCCCCCCCCCCAATCCGTATCGAGGCCCCTCCTGTTCTGCATCAGGATAAACCCAATACCTGTTTGCCGTTGTGAGTTACAGATGACAGAATAGTCCTCAGCGTCTTGAAGCCCATTGCAATGTCTAGCAGATGGGCGGCAAAGAAGAAGTTGTTGTAGTGGCCCAGGATCGACATGGTTGTATACCAGGCAAGGTAGAGAAAGGACTGTGGAAACCGAGGCAATTTAGTAACTTTTCAGGCATTCCGGCCTCATGATGGGCCCATTAACCACCCCCCCCTTTTTTTCCTCATCTTTGGGAAGAGAGCGAGTGAAAGCCTGTCTGCCTTACACTACTGTTCCCCAGGTATGGTGAAGGCCCTCCATCTTTCATAAGCAATCACTGAATCTTTCTTGGCACCCCCCAGCATGTTAACTGATGGCATCTAATGACATCCCTGGCCCTGTGGCACAGAATCTCATTTTTCCAGATGCCATACTCACGTTATCGGTAAAAACAACTCCCAGCTTCCAGATATGATACTTCATGTCGATGGAACTCAGCCTAAAGGGGGACAAGTAATTTTAAAACTTATAAATGTCAGAATGCAGTTAAGTGTTTAATAAGGGGAAAAATTCCGTTTTTTTCCTCTCAGGTTTAATAATCTAAATACAGCTCTGAGTTTTGCAAGCTGTATGTGTTCCCCATGAGACCGAGAATGGTTGAATCATACATCCTGAAATTTTAATTAGTCTTTCTCTTTCAGCTCTTTGAGGCATAAAAGCTGATAGGCCTTTCCATTTTTTAAGGCAGCGTTCTCCCAATATGTTAGAACCTAGAAGAAACTCCTAAGCCAGACCAGAGCCTGAGAGCACACAGACATTCTGCAGTTCCTTCCTTGGCATGCAGAAGAGGGCTGGAAAATCAAAGGATCCACTATGGCCAGACTTTGGATTTAAACTCCTAAGCTCTGTACCATGACACCAGAGAGGCCGCCTCTGCTTTGCTTTCTTCTACCGGGCTGAAATCAAGGGCATTTTTGTCCAAACCTAGGAGTTCGGCGATGCGTTCTGCTCCGTAGAGATCACCATACTTGTTAATCACCTAAAGAGAGAAGACAACAGGGTGGGTTTGGGCCACTCAACACCATCAGTGTTTTCTCTGGCCCCGAGGTCTTCAGAGCTTTGCTACACTCTGGGCTCTTTCAAGTGGCTGATAAAGACATGATTCAAAATGCAACAGGAAAAAATAAAAAAAATAAAATATGATAAGATTCCCTGCCCCCCCCCCCCCCCGGAGAAAACAGAAGTGACAGAGATAAGTGAAAAACGGTTTGTTTCAAGCTGGTATCTTTTTGGAGCAGAGAAAGAAACTAGTATGCAGAAAGCAGTGATTGTATTAAGCTGTTTAGGGCAGCTGATTATAGCAATGGAGCCAAAACCTACATATGCTCATAAAAAACCCTTCTGTGACTTACTCTTTTTGAGATACCATCATAAAAACAACATCAAATTTATTCATGTTTGTAGATGAAGAACTTTTAAGAAAATTTTTTTAATGTTTCTTTATTTTTGACAGAGAGAGAGACAGAGTGCGAGCAGGGGAGGGACAGAGAGAGAGAATCTGAAGTAGGCTCTAGGCTCCGAGCTGTCAACATAGAGCCTGATGCCGGGCTCGAAATCGTCAACTGCGAGATCATGACCTGAGCTGAAGTCAGATGCTTAACTGACTGAGCCACCCAGGCGCCCCTGTAGATGAAGAACTTAAAAAAACAAAACAATAACCAAAAAAACCCCTACATTTCTTTGGTGGTCATGGAACTCTCCCCATCCCTACCCCCCACTCCCAACTGACAAGGCCTACCTTTCTCTTTACAAACTTGTCCCAGTAGTTATTAGGAAAAGATCTGAAAAACAGAATAAAAAAGGGAGATTCTTAGCATCAAGGCAAGCACATCAAGAAGCTTTGCAATCTGTGTCTGGATCTAGGATCTCCTTGGGTTTTGTCCTGCTCATTCGAGAATTCAGACTGATTCAAAGTCAGAGTCCCCACAGGTCTGATTTAGGGTTTTGCTTCTTTGTGTTGACTTCTGGAATACTGGAGAGCCACTCTGCATTTTCTACTTCAAAAGTATGGTAAAGAGCCAGAAATTGTGGCATCAGACTAGACAGAAGCAGATCCATGCCTCCTGATCCCAGTATAACTGCAAACAAAAGCCTATAGGAAAACACATGCATTCAACCTTCCTTCACTGAGTGCCTAACTTCATGTTGGTACCTGGGGTAGCTGATAGGGATACAGTGGTGGAAAGTGTAGACAAGGTCCCTAACTTCATGAAGTTTCCAGTATGGGAATCATCTTTTGTTCATGTATGTGGGGTTTTTCTTAACCAGAGCGCTCATCCACTCTATTTTCCATTCCCATGTAACTCCTGTGGGGTCTGCTTTTCTCAGGGAATTAGACCCCTCTTGTCTTTTGGACGTGGTCCCCTCTACCATACCATCCCTAACCCCTCAGAGGCAATTTCTGCCCTGAGCCTAGGAACTCATACCAGCTCCACTGCAAATTGTCATTGTTCAAATTAAGGAAGGACTGTCACTTTTGGGTAGGTTGGCAAAAACCATTTAAGATACTTTTCTCCTTTCCATCCTGAAATCAATCTTTCCTGGGAGAGTTCATTGTGAGTCTAGATTGCAGCCAAGGAACCTCTGACCCTTGGTGCAGGCATTCTTACTTCTGTTTTCCTTAATCTGAGTCATTCTTATTGCCTGTGGAACATAACAGTCTCTTATTTTATAAAGACCACCCAAGCTGGTGATAAGGAAGTGAGGACATCCCTCTCTTCATGGGCCTCTCAGAAGAACAACTGTGAGCAAATGCCACTTCTCCCTCAACAAACAAGCTGACAATCTTTAAACATTTTTTTCTGTAGGGAGGGGGGGAAAGGGGAAGCAAAAGCAATTTCTTTGTTTCAAACATCCAAATGCCACTTAAAAGCAAAAACAGATGCTGGGGTTACAAAGTAAACTGGTAATAGGTTTTATCTCTGGAGGCATGCAAGTGATTATTTTCATTTTCTTCTTTGTACATTTTTCTACTTGATTTTTTTCACGTATTACACTTAGAGCCTAAAATAAACAAAGCAAATAAAAATCAATCCAGGCTTCCTCTGTCCACACCAATATCTCCTTTCTCTTAAATCCTTTATCCAAATGGATAACATACAACTTGGCCTTGGTCACATTTGGTCCTTAACATACAACTTGGCCTTGGTCATATTTGGTCCTAAGGGTAAAATTCCACAAGTGATGCCACAGAGATGCTGACTGAAGGTTCCAGGCAAGACCCTTTCACAGACATGATCTTACCTTGGTCTGGGTATTCTTGTCCCCTGACTAGGTATGTAAGCTCCTTGAAGGTAGAAAACATAGTTTTACTTGATAACATACGTATTTTTAAATAATATCCTTTACTTAAAATCTGAGGTAGATGGGGGCGCCTGGGTGGCTCAGTTGGTTAAGCATCTGACTTCAGCTCAGGTCATGATCTCGCGGTTTGGTTCGTGAGTTTGAGCCCCATGTCAGGCTCTGTGCTGACAGCTTGGAGGGTACTTCGGATTCTGTGTCTCCCTCTCTCTCTGTCCCTCCCCTTCTCATACTGTCTCTCTCTCTCAAATAAACATAAAAAAAATTTTTTAAATGTGAGGTAGATGACAGGGCCTTCAGAAGGGAAATGCATAAGTAAGTGCTACTTCTATATATGAATGGTCAAAAAATAATACAAGATGCTCAACCTCTTTAGAAATCAAAAAAATGCACAGTGAGATGCTATTACACACCTACTGAATTAGCAAAATTATTTGAGTATCTTAACAAGTGTAGCAAAAAGGCAGAGAAGCAGGAACTCTCATACAGTGCTGGTTGGAATGTTAATCAAGACAAACACTTGCATACCTTACTATTCAGGAAATTCCTTTCCTGATTTCCATTCTAGAGAAACTCTTTTACTTGAGCATCGGGTATAAAAGTATTCATTGTCCCACTGTTTATAAGAGCCAGAGACTAGAAACAGTTGAAGTATCCACTGTCAGGAAAATGTATAAATACACGATACACACATGACAAGTACTTATATAATGGAAAATGCTACAGCTTTGAAAATGACCAAACTATGGCTACACACATCAACCTGGGCAAGCTCCAGATGCACTCCTGAATGAAAGATTTCAATGACAGTATAATGCATGTAGCATAATTCCCTTTACATAAAGTTCAAAATCAGTTGACATGAAACAATGGTTCCAGGGACACATAGCTAAGAGGTAAACTATATACTAAAGCACAAGAATGAATATCACTGAAGCCAGGAGAGTAGTTAAGTGGGGGTTGGGGAGAATAAGATCAGAGAGAACATCCCAGACTTTGAAGCTATCAGCAGTGCTCCATTTTTTAAAGTTTGTAGTTCATTAACAATATAAAAATAAAATAAGATCGCTCTCTTTGACATATAGTTAACTGTAAAAAGTAGGTTACGTGTATTGTGGTGCCATTACTGTGGAAACAAAGATTCATCCGTCTAAAATTTTTAAAAATGCTATCTACACATTTCTCTACTCATGGGCACTGAAGCCACTTCAAATGAAAAAAAAATCAACAAATATCCTTGTTGGAACGTTTTAGTGTAATTGTCTTATTATCTCCTTAGATCCATTCATAGAAGCTGAACTGCCTTTTTACTGAGACTTTTAGGCCAAATCACCTGTGTCACATATACAAGCATTACTGATAACTGCAGAAAGCTGACCAAAGAATCACATTATTTAAGAGTATACAAAATTTCTGTGATGTGATGACAAAGGGTCAGAAATTAGGCCTCGTGTTTTCCTTTTTTTTTCTTTATTCGAGCTGACTGGCACAGACATGGAGCAGGGGACAGGCTTTTGATTTGCATGCTCACTTCTTTTCTTCCCCTTTCTAGAGACTATTTTAAAAAGCTCAGCTGGGCCTTTACAGAGCTGCCTCCCTCAGTGTGCCTGACCCTCTTTGGATAAGGAGCAATTTTCTTCTCCCAGGGTCAGAGTTGCTGTTTGCAGACATGCATTTTTTTTTTTTTTAATTTTTTTTCAACGTTTTTTATTTATTTTTGGGACAGAGAGAGACAGAGCATGAACGGGGGAGGGGCAGAGAGAGAGGGAGACACAGAATCGGAAACAGGCTCCAGGCTCCGAGCCATCAGCCCAGAGCCTGACCCGGGGCTCGAACTCACGGACCGCGAGATCGTGACCTGGCTGAAGTCGGACGCTTAACCGACTGCGCCACCCAGGCGCCCCCAGACATGCATATTTTAATTGGCACAGCTAAGAGTTTCAACAGTCCCCTCTGTTTACGTATCTCTTTTCCTTCATCACATTAATTTATCTTCAAACTCTCATTTTCCAAGTTGGGAACACACTGGCGTTACCTTCGCTAATGATGGCAGCCATTTTCTGAACAGGTAGGGAGAGGGAATGACCAACAGCTTGATGCCTACCATGTGCCAGGTGTACTGTACCAAGCATGTGACATACACTCATTGATCCTCCCAGACTGCAGGAGGTCGTAGGTATTCTCATGGCTCCGTTAATGAAGAGGAAATCAGGGTCTAAAAGGCTTCATTACCTTGCCCCTTTCACAGGCAACTAAGTTACAGAGCTGACCTGGTAACCCGCCTCTGCCTGTAGAATCAATGGTCTTTCCCATCACAGTACTAATCACATACATGCCCATCAAGACAGGCTTAATGACACAGGTAGTAGCACCCCCAGCCAGATGGCTCTTTTTTTAATTATTTAAGAGACAGAGAGAGAGAGAGAGAGAGGCGCACAAGGAGAGAGACAATCCTAGGCAGGTTCCATGCTCAGTGTGGAGCCTGACATAGGGCTCCATCCCACGACCCTGGGATCATGCCCTGAGCTGAAATCTAGAGTCAGACACTTAACCAAATGAGTCACCCAGGTGTCCCCTGATGGCCCTATTCTAACTGCCCAAGGAACTGCCTATCCATCGACATTGGAAGGAGCTCTAATACTATCCAGGCTACTTTTTTGAGACAACTTCAGAGTTGGTGCCGAGGCAGGACTGCTGTGCAGCATAGGTGCTCTGGAAACGGATCAGATGATCTCAGAACCTCTGGGTCAGGGAAGCATTCTGTATGACTCGAACATGAAAACTACTTAACACTGCACTGGACCATCTGTTCTTAGTTAAATATGCTCATCACTCCCCGACAGCCTCCAGCCCCCCACTGAATGCATAGGGATACAACACCAGCGTTTGACGGGCAATGGGCTATTTACTAGGAAGGTGGTAGAGAAAACACGTCCTAGAAACCAAAAAAAAAAAGGCTTCTATTAATCAGTCTCCAAGGCTGGTTAAGAACATGCCATTCTGTTTACAGGACAGATGCCTTTCCCTTTTTGGGATGGAGGTGAGGGGACACTTACGGTGTGTTGATTACCAAGCGGTCCCACTGCCCCTTGATGTCATCTTCAGATGGCTGTTCAGTGATATACAGGCCATCGAACTCCAGCTTCCTGGCAATTTCTTTTTCTCTTTTGAACACCACCAAAGGGACCTATGAGTGGGAAGACACTGCTTACTGAATGCAGGCTTTCTAATTCAGGCACCCTCTCCCAAGCATTTCTGGCAAATTAACCTTTCCGATTTGAGGGGGCAGTAATCTCTTATTTGTGAAGTTTATTGTTTTTAGTAATCTCTACACCCAACCTGGGGCTCAAACTCACAACTCTGACATCAAGAGTCTCATGCTCTCCCAACTGAGCCAGCCAGGCAGCCTGGGGGCAGTAATCTCTTTGTAGTAGGATTCTCAGGGTGCCTAGTTATGGGTCCAAAGTCAAATCTCTTCTCACTCCTTTGGCTAATATGTTTCCTTCTCCAAAAATCTGGAGCCACCCTCATCTTGGGCCACCCTTTAAGGTTTGGGCTAAATAGCTTGTAGTAATACAAACTGGACTCCTTGACCCATCCTGGGGAGAAGACCATATTTAGACCAGTCCCTGGGCCAAATGAGTTAGGTACCCTAGGACTCCTAGGCTGGAGTTGAAACATGACTTAGAAAATGAACTATTCTAGGATGGCTTGCTCAGCCACAGAATACCATGGAATGTTCCAGCCCCCTTCAATGGCTAGGGTCATATTGATCTCATGGCACTGACGTTTGGTTAATGAAACATGGGGGTTTGCTAGCAGGGATGAGAGGATTCACTGGGCTGTTATTGAAGTTTTCTTCCTCAGAGGAACACAGTTATTGGTTTCCTATTATCACTCCCTATTCTCTTACATTTGGAACTTTGATTTTAGCCTAGAGATGGTGGCATGGCTATGGTGGCCTACCACAAAAAAAAGTAGAGAAGGAGGGGAAACTTGCTTCAACCATCAACAGACATACAATAATTCAAATAAGGGACAGAGTTAGTGAGGTCAGAGGGTGCTACTGAAATCCTGGGAAATGAGAATTCAGAATAGCCAGGGCTCCTGTAGCCAGGAAAGCTTAATGCAGACAGAGCCAAGGCTTCTCATTCAGCTGGAAAGCCACTGGTTACTTGGCAACATCCCTCAGGCTTTGGTCTCCAAACAGGTTCTTCCAATAACTCTTTCTCAAAGCTCACGGTATCTATAAATACCCATGCTATTCCTTTATTTCCAAGGGAAAAAAAAGACAAAACTTAGACAGTGATTTGTAAAGAGTTGCTTCTTGCCCTTTTTATCTTTAACGTAACAAAACACCACGGAAAGAAAAGACTAATGACAGGAAGGTGGCAAAGGCTAATAATAGGCATTGCACCCTGTGAGGAACTGATGATCGCTTGCTAGTTAATGGATGATGTGGGAGGGAAAGCAAAGATAAAGCTACTCTGACTAATACCTGCTATATTGTGAAATGACTCTGAATAGTCATCATCATCATCATAATCATAATCATAATACTACCAAGTTTTACAGCAGTACTCATCTCTGGAATTCGAAGCATTCCCCCCTTCAGTCTTCTAAGGATTTGTATATCCTTGTAAGTAGGACTTCCATATCTTTATTCCCTAGATAGTGTTTACCTTGTGTTTTCTCTAGGTCACTGGTATATCTGCACTGAATCCAACAAGCTGAGCCCTAGGATGGTAAACTAAGGTAAACCACTAACACTCTAGTGGTTACTATGTTTGTGTTCTGGGTCCCTCTATACATTTTAATTCATTTAATACTCCCAGCTACTTCTAGGGGTTGTGTTATTATTATTAACACTCATATGTACAGAGGAGGAGATAGGAATGGTGAGGTTAAGTGGCAGAACTGTAAGTCCCACCCAGGCAGCCTCCAGAATGTGTGCTCTCATCATTACAAAAGAGTCCTTAGCGTGGATTAGAGCAAGTGGTCTCCCCACCGGGGTAGCGAGACTTCCCACATGATACTACAGTTCCTGGGGACGAAGAGAGGGCCACAGAGATAGGAATATATGTTTGGGACTCTTCCCAGGAGAAGATGGCTTAGTGTATGGCCAAGGAGACTTCCTACTTACGAAACAAAATGTAATGAGAAAAAAGATGTGGTATAGTAGCAACAGAACCAGACTTAGAAAGCCAAAAATACTATGATTCACATGAATATATAAAGATTCATATAACTATAGTAGTATCTGAAGATGGCTCCCGTGAACTATGTCTCCTTGTATTCACGCCCTTGTGTGGCTCCCCCTCATCTCCTGTGCAACAATGTATCTGGGCTGACCCTGTGACTTTCTGTAACCACCAGAAGGCAGTAAAGTGACACTGTGACAGTTCTAGGCCTAAGCTTTAAAAAGGCTAGCAGCTTCCGTTACTGTGCTTTTTGGAAAACCCCAAGCCGTCATATGCAAGAAGTCCAGCTACCTTGCCGGAAAGAGCATACAGAGAGGCCAAACGGAAGGGGGAATGCTCTGAGTCTATACGGAGAGAGAAGTCCAGCTGCCCCAGCTGAGCCCAGCCTTCCAGCTGTTCCCTTGACAACACTCCAGGTGTGAGAGTGTGCCATCATGGAGAGTCCAGCCCAGCTGAGCTGACAGATGGTTGCTGGCACAGCTGCCTTCACACAGAGCAGAGGGATTGCTCAAATGTGCCCAGCCAAGTCACAGAATCTTAAAAAGTGATTGTTATTTTAAATGACTAAGGTCTCGGGAGGATTTGTTACACAGCACTAGATAGCTGAGACAGTAATCCATCAGTAAGTTTACTTCTGACATCTGAAGTAGTTAAAAACCAATACATTTTGAAAGGTGAAAAGCATTTTTATAAAATTCCAACATAAGTTCCAAGATCAGAAGCAGCTCTCATTACTAGCTGCATGTGTGACTTAGCATGATGACTCTAATCCTATGAAATTCAACAGGAAGTATCTGAAAAGGGACTCCTGGAGTAAGGCTTCTTACAGTAGGGTGTGAATACAGATCACCCAGGAGGGCATGTTGAGTCGTAGCTTCTGAGGTAAAAGGCCAGGGGTGGGGCAAGATTCTGCAGTTCTAACCAGCTCCCCAGTGATGGCAATGCCACCACTCTCTGAACCTCAGGCGACAAGCCAAGTCCTGGAGAATAAAGGGCTCGCTGGGTTCAAAATGATGCATCTTCCCCAAGGAGTCAGATTAGATTCAGAGTAGCCAGCAACTCACCTTCAGGCAGTAATAGCCCACCACACAGACCAAAGAGATGATGGTGTGGATAATGGCCAAGGCGCGCAGTGCTGGCGCCATATACCCAGTGCTCTCCTGTAGGACGAAGAACACCATCGCTTCTTCCTCTTCCTCATCATTAAAGGAATTCCACAGGTTTGCAATGTCCTCTGTCTCTTCTTCCAAAGGCTCTTCAGTGACCTGGCCCAAGACACACACTTTCTTACAAACATCAGAAAGTACCTCTGCCAGTGGGCTCTCCCCCCATTTTTTCAGACTGCTAGCATATGCTATACACATGGTAGTAATGCAGCATTATTTGCTGAGGGAATGAGGTTTTAGGTAAGTTATTCCTAGGAATCTCCAATGTCTATCATAACTACAAAGAAAATTTCCGAGAGAGAAATACTATCTCTTGAAAAACAAAAAAAATTACAAGAGCTGGGGTGCCTGGGTGGCTCAGTCGGTTAAATGCCCAACTCTTGATCTCAGTTCAGGTCTTGGTCTCAGGGTGGTGAGTTCAAGCCCCGCATTGGGCTCTGTGCCCAGCGCGGAACCTACTTTAAAAAGGAAGAGGAGAGCTTTACTACATGTGCTATGATCCCTATACCACAGGAGGTAATTTCTGAAATGCCGTGGCCTGGGAGGAGGCGAAGACACGAACGTGCACGTGCACAACTGCATGCGCGTGTGCTCGCACATAGTCGACACTTTTTCATTCTTTTTTTAGATGCCTTTGACATGCATGCCTTCAGCTGCCATTCTTACACAGATGGCTTCCAAATGTACACCTGTGAGGCTTTCCACCTGCATTTCCATTGCCTGCTGGCTACCTTCACCTGGATGACTGTCTGCGGTCACTTCAACCTCAGTATGTTTAAAGCCAAGCTTTGCTACACGCCCCTCTACAGACTTCCATTTTTCCTCCACAGGCAAAGTGCCGGACCATAGGCAAAGGAAAGCCATTATTAGTTCAATCTAGTGGCAGGTTGATGTAGATTAAAGCAAGGTTTATACAAATCAGATTGATGGTTTTAGATAAGGAGGGAGAGAGGCAAAAGTTAGAATAGCCAGTTAAAGGCTATGTCAGGAATTCAGGACCTAGCATTCATTTATTCATTCCACTAACATTTATTATGTGCCTATGGTCTACAAGACCCACTTAGCAATGTTCAAAATCTTTATTTATCTTGATTAGTCTCTTTTCCCATATCCCCAAACCAACTACTGTTAATTCTTCCTTCATAATAGTTCTAACATATGGACCAATTATGACGGCTTTCTGTTACCTTATCCTTTAAGGAAAAAAACTTGTATTTACTATTCATTTTGAAATGCATTATAGTGCCTAATACAGGGTCTAGAATATAGTAGGTGCCCAACAAATATCTGGAGAATTTATTAAGTAATGACTAGAACAAGCCTAAACTATGGAAATGACGCCCTAACTGGCCTTCCTTGCAAGCAGTGTCTCCATTCTTCCAAATGTTAAAGAGCATATCCTTTTTTGGAAGCCAGGGACTTAGAGATTTCCTTAGATATTAGAATTTCTGCTCTAATTAAGGGCATAAGTTCTATTCTGATTTTTAACAAGTATATAGTATAGTGAGCAAATAACCCCTAAAGGCAGTATCACCTTGTAAAAGAGCAGGATGAAGTTGATAGCGAAGGCTACAAACAGAGCGAGGAACCTCAGGTTGTAGAAATTCCTGGCCAGGTAATGCTGAAAAGGAAAGGACAGGCAGAAGTAGAAGAGTTCTGGAAGGGAAAGAGACCTTCCTTCCCTCCAACAGGAGACCTTTTCTGGTTAGAAATTTACACGGGACTGGCCCTACTCCTTGGTAACCACTGTACTAAGACAGTGCTGGACTTCTTATGACTTATTTGGGGGAGAAACAGGAGCCACTGATTTAGAAAAGTGGCTCAGAATAATGCTAAAAGGATCTCTGCCCTGGTTTACCCCTCAGGGAATCAAAAGCCTAAACAGGTCACTAGCAGAGAACCGAAATGCTGCTGTTAGGGTGCGTGAGTGCATGCGCGCTCTATGCAGACAGTAAGTCTGTTTACAAATTATGAGTTTTCTCTGCCCACAGAAGAGCCCTGCAGCTCCCACCCTGGATGTAGCCAGTCTGTGGCCTAAAGTCTTTGTCCCCTTGCAAGTCACTGCCTCTCCCTCTCCCTCTGCCTCTCCCCCTCAAGGTAGCATTCCCATTGCCATCTTCCCTAGAAAAATCAGCACTTGGGGGCACCTGGGTGGCTCAGTCAGTTGAGCTTCTGACTTCGGCTCAGGTCATGATCTCACGGTCTGTGAGTTCAAGCCCTGCGTCGGGCTCTGTGCTGACAGCTCGGAGCCTGGAGCCTGCTTCAGATTCTGTGTCTCCCTCTCTCTCTGACCCTCCCCCATTCATGCTCTGTCTCTGCCTTAAAAACAAATAAAAATTTTAAAAAATTAAAACAAAAAAAAAGAAAAATCAGCACTTGAGGACTGGAATGATAGCAGTTTGGGAAAAGCTCTCAGTCTCTCTGTGTAGGAGGCTCTCACCAATGGTGTTGGGGAAGGTGTTATCCTGACCATCAGCAGCTGCACCTCAGTGGGCAATTTGTCAGAGAAAGGACATTACAAGCTATGCTGAGGGCTGAATGCAGGTGGAATAACAAAGCTTCCAAGGAGTAACAGGAGAACCTAACATAAGAATATTCTTTCTGCATCCCAAATGGTCTGGCCGCTTCTGAGCTCTGGACTATGACAGGCTAAGTGAGCACATAACACACGAGAGCTCACTGGCAGAGAGCACAGGGCATCCAGTGCTGGGTAGAGGGGCTGGAGCACTTGGCTTTCCCCAGGCTAGCCTCTTTTCCTTTTCCTCCAACACAAAAGGAAACAACAGATGAATGAGAGAAGAAAAGGAATGAGAAAGACAAGGAAGCATAACTAAGCAAACAGTGAAACAGAATCAGTGACCACTCGTCTGAGGTCTGCACCGGGAGCGTGGCCAGGCTAGAGTGCTTACCAGTAACTTGGTCTGATAGATTTCCAGCCCTTTGAAGAAATTAGCCATGAAGGCTTCAGGCTTCTCAACTTTCTGGCCCCGTCGCCGCTTCTTCTTCTTTGTCACTTCTGCCCACAGGGCGTCAGCTTGCTCTTCCTCCTTGGCCGTACCCTCCTTCTCCCCATCTTCCATGCTGTACGAACAAGAAGCCCACTCAGCACAGAAGGGCAGCAGGGGGCCTGGCCCAGATAGGGAGACTACATTAAAAAGAAATCTTGTAATTACTCCTTGAGGGTGGCAACCTCAGGTCTGTATCATTCCACAGTGCCCGGATGTCAACTTTGCATTTAATGAGCTGTGCCCACTTGGATGAGTCACAATCATGGGCATGTGCCAGTTGTAAATATGTTTGTAGTCTTCTTAAATTCAGCTAAACATTTTTTTTTAACCTTCAGAAAAGTTGTCTTTAAAAATTTTTTTAATGTTTATTTTTGAGAGAGAGACAGACAGAGCATGTGTAGAGGAGGAGCAGAGAGAAAGAGAGAGACACAGAATCTGTAGCAGGCTCCAGGCTCTGAACTGTCAGCACAGAGCCTGATGCAGGGCTTGAACTCACGAACCATAAGATTATGACCTGAGCTGATGTCGGACACTTAACCGACTGAGCCACCCAGGTGCCCCGAGTCCTTTACTTTCTTCGACTGCTGGAATTAGTAATAATACCTTTCTTCTAAGCTTGTGGTAGGAATAAAGTGAGATGCTGTATAAGAGATCTTAGCACAGACCCTGGCATGTAATATGTATTCAGTATCTTAGCACCACCATCAGCATTATACAAAGTTGCTAAGTGTGGGTATTCAATAATTTGTTTGGCGCGATGGTGAAATTCTGGTCTATTAGTGCAATCGCAAAGTTAACAAGACCAACAGAATGTGTTTCTTGTATAGCTGGGGTAAAAAGAAGTATGTCCATGACTTGTACAGTATGTGTTTCCTGCATTAAGGGCAATTAAGTTTTCTACCTACCATTGCAACAGAACAGAAGGTGCTATCAAGAGCTATGTGCTGTAGCACCTCAAGTAGACGAAGCTACCAAGAACTTACTCTGTCTTCTCAGGCTCCACTTTTCCTTCTGCTTCATGTGATGCTTTCATTTCTGCTGCCTAGACAAAAATAACAATCAGGTAAGTTTTCCTCAAATTAAAGAGATCATGGTAATGAGCCATATATGGCATTGGCCATTTTCATCTCCTTGGTCACAAGTCCTCATGGCTTTCTCTCTTCAGAATGTCTCTGCTCTTCTCAGGATCACGGGACATAAGTGTCCTGCTCCGTATCAAGCTACTCTGGAGAAATGCCAACACAAAGATTTCAAACTTAACAACTCAGTCGTCCTTATTATTCAACTCAGAGAGAGAACCTGTGTTAGGACCCCATGGCCCTGGTCCTACTGCCCCATGTGGTCAGGGTGAGATGGGACACAGATCACACCGGGTCCAATCCAGAACCTGCTTCCACCAGGTTCCTGCCTTGTCTTCAATCCTTTTAACCACCACAATCCCTCTGAATGGTGACCACTGCACTTAGAATAAAATTTAAGCTCCTCACTGAGGCTTGCAAGGCCTATGTGATCATGGCCTTTCTCTCCATCCTTGTCTTGTACCACTTGACTTGTTGTTTACTACACCCAAGCACCCGCACCTCATTTTCTTTCTTGGTACATTCCAAATCCTTCCCTGCACCAAGGCCTTTACACAAGCCATATCCTCTGCCTGAAGTATGACTACCCTCGTCTTTCCTGTGCCTGTCACCCTTCAGGACTTGGTTCAGATGATGTATTTTCAGAAGTCCCTTGGCCATCCTATTCATACCAGGGCCCACATTCACTTTGTAACACATGACTTTGTTCCTATCTTTCAGCATGTGTCACAAGCAATAATTATTTTATTGATTTGTTGTCTTCTTCCACTAGAAGTTAAGCTGTTTTAAAGCAAAAATTTTGGGGGCGCCTGGGTGGCTCAGTTGGTTAAGCGTCCAACTTCAGCTCAGGTCATGATCTCGCAGTCCGTGAGTTCAAGCCCCGCATCGGGCTCTGTGCTGACAGCTCAGAGCCTGGAGCCTGTTTCGGATTTTGTGTCTCCCTCTCTCTCTGACCCTCCCCCGTTCTCTATTATGTATCAAACTCTGTCTGGGGCCTGGGGCTACATCAGGGACCACAACACAGTAAATAATTTTGCACCAAGGCCTATGGCTCTGATGCTTCCATCCCTGACTCTCCAAAATTAGGTGCAAGTTTTCCCCTATACATTTTCTTTACCTGGCACTCCTCCTTCCTAACATTTTTCATGCTTGTACTGACTTCCACAATGTCCTTTTTTCCCCACTAAATTATAGGGATGATGCACTTCTCATTCACCATTGTATCCTCAGAGTCCAAAACAGTGAGAAGCACATACTAACTATTTAATAAATACTAACGAAATGAATGAATAAATGTTGTCTTTGGGCTCTGATGTCTTTGTACTTCTCTCCACATTGTTTTTAGGGCCAGAATGGTGCTGTGAGTTGGATGCTGCAGTGGAGGGGAACACCCAGAGCCTTCCATGACCAAGGGGACTCTGAATTACTGTTATTCCCTTAATCTAGTCAAGTGATCAAAGTCCAAATTGGATAGTGGGTGCATCTCAAAAATAAAAATGAGGGGCGCCTGGGTGGCGCAGTCGGTTAAGCGTCCGACTTCAGCCGGGTCACAATCTCGCGGTCCGTGAGTTCGAGCCCCGCATCGGGCTCTGGGCTGATGGCTCGGAGCCTGGAGCCTGTTTCCGATTCTGTGTCTCCCTCTCTCTCTGCCCCTCCCCCGTTCATGCTCTGTCTCTCTCTGTCCCAAAAATAAATAAAAAAAAAAAAAAAAAAAAAAAAAAAAAAAAACGTTGAAAAAAAAAAAATGATGTTAAATCATATGATATCATCTGGACCTTCTGGGACACTGCAGAAGTATTGCCTCAAAAGAAAGGTCTCTCCTTATGCTTTGTAGGTTTCTCCCACTATCCGAACGTTTGCTTTATACTTCACTTTTATGAAAGACCTCCATCAGTACTTGTTGATGCTAAGTGAAAGAAATCCAGAAAGGATTTTTGCTTTTATGAAATGATAAACTTTTCTTTGCTTTATGCCATTTCCGCTTACAAAAGGTTTTTACAGGAACGCTCTGATTTGGATAGTGAAGGAAACCTACACCTAGTTTTCTATGCTTTCGGTTCACTGAAGAAACCTGTATGCCATGAGAACTAACCTTCTAACAAAGATATGGAAGGCCATCAGCTGTGAACTCTACAATGTCAACTGAAGACCACTCAGCAGCAAGACCCTGAGACAACCATCTGAGTCTTGCTTTCCCCAGACCTGGAAGCTGCAAGATCAGGATATGGGAGAGCTGGTATCTGCACGATGTTTTCCTGGGGAATTGGTATCAGAGCTGATTGCAAGTCTAATTCTGGGTGTAAATAAAGAGGACAGAACAACTTATGCTTACCTGTGCTCTCCTTTTCTTCTGTACAGTACTCTCTAGTGTAGGGGGTTCATCCTTGCCAATAATCTCAGAGAGATCACCCAAACCCACTTCAGGCCCATGCTTTAAGCCACCTTCTTTCTTTGAGCGGAATCCAAAGAGATCTGACATGATATCTGCATCTCCTTTCTCACCCTTGACGAAGTGGACTAGTTCCGGTGTAATACCTGGCTCAGTCACCTCTGCCCGCTCAGCCTCCATGGCATCGTCATGGATGCCAAACTGGGTTGGGTCAGGCATGTCACCCAGGATCTTGGTCACTCTGATGTTCTTTGCCCCTTCCACTAGGCCCCCTCCAAACACTGTGCTCCAGAGGATCTGAAAGATTCCTCCCAATATGGTGAAGAACAACTGGAATAGCCCCACAAATAACATCCAGAAGAAAGAGAAGAACACCTTCACCAGCTCCTTCACGGTCATCTTCTTCACCTTCCTGTACTGCTTCCTGAAGTTCTTCAGGGTTGCCTTCTTCAGGAAGTTGGCAACGTTTTTCTTCACTGAGGCACAGGCCATGGCAAATGCAGAGGCAGACTCAAAAGACTTGTCATCCTCCTCTTCCCCCTCAATTTCTAACATGTAAGAAGAATCTTCATCTTCCTCCTCCTCTTCTGGCCTTTCGGCTGAGTCAGATTCAGAGATCTGAGACGCTAACTGCATTTCAAAGATGGTATCCTCACAGAAGTTCACAAACAGTTCCATCTTTTCTTGCTCTCCACCTTCATTGACCACATCAAAGATGAACTGCCGCTTAGATTCCTTCACTTGGGGCTTCTCCCACTGGGTTCGACTGGATTCACTGATCTCAAAATAAACGCGCTCAATTTTCTTGGCCCCGCCCATGATCTCAATACGTCCTAGGTAGGGTTCGAAGTAATTTAGTACACTTTCCGCTGGGTCCAATAGGCACTTAAGGCGAGAATCATTTGGCATGTGTTCGGAGAGATTCGTCAATAACACTGCCACATTAAACCCTATGTCCTTGGCCGGCTCATGAAACCGGTCTACAAAATCAATGTAATTAAACATATCATTCTCATCAGCTTCTGCACATGAAAGGAGAAAGTCGATCTCTGACTGTGTGTACTGTTTTTGCCCTTCCATGGCCTTCTGGAATTCTTTTTTGGAGATAATCCCTTTACCATCTGGGTCATATTCTTTGAAGGTGTCTGAGCTGGTTAGGTCTTTAAGTTTCAAGAACATGTCAAAGAATTTCAAGATCATTTCTACATTGGTAGATGACTCTACCAGCGTGTCAACCATCTGCTTGCCAATAGTTCCATTTACCACATTCCCTGTGAGGCAGGTTCAAAAAGACATACAAATATATAAATAAACCCAAGTCATCATGTAACTGGTCAGGTAGCTACCTCTAGAAGAGTTGTATGTCCAATGAGTCGGCTCTTTTCTGACCGTGATGGTTTAGAAATGGGTAGGACGGAGCAGCAAGCCATAAAGACTACACCACTAGGAGCCAAGGGGGAAGAAACAAAGGGAAGAAGGAGATGGCCACGCCAGTGCCTTTTATCTGGCCTGGGGCCTGGGAAGTGGTTTCATTATCAGATTATTGGGGACACATAGGGATAAGTGGTGCCCCCTTATCCCCTTAGACCTAGGAGGGTGCCCAACTAGATGGCTGGCATACACACTGGCAGCCAGATGTACTGAAAAGCAATGGGGAGAGGGAGAGGATAGGGAAGAGCAAAGCTTGGAGGTTTTCCCCAGTTCATTCTGGCTTTCCTATTGATATAAAATGAGTTGGTTTCAGGCTCTGTCCATCAGACCATGTGCCCCTCACTCATTTTTTTTTGTTTCTGAAAATTTGGCTTTCTAACCAACGTCATACGGCATCAATGACCTGCCAGAAGGACAATCTGCGTGATTAGTATGGTTAGTGCTCAGACCAATTACAGTTGTGTGAATGCCTAGTTATACCAAACAGCCCAACCTTCCAGGAGGGACAGAAGCATCACCACCATGTCCTGAAGGAGATCCAAGAGTTCCTTCAGCAGCTCGATCTGATTGGAATCCTAGAACAGAAACAGGAGATACCCCTGAGCTATCTGATCCCTCAGCAAAGTACAGGGCAGTGAGCAAGAGCCTGCTCTGGAAAGGTTAGGTGAAGGTTGCGTCCATTGTGAATGTGGACGTCGTATCATCCACTGTTTGAAGCAATGGGGAGGCTCACTGCTGCAGGACTCATCCAATAGAGCTCTTTTAGTTTCCCTTTTATCAGCACAGTGTGGCAGAGACACCACTTGTTGTCCAAAACTATGGAACAACCCAATCCACTGAAGAGGCATCAGTTATCTCTACGAGTGCATGTTGTTCTTTATACTGGCGAATTATCAGGTGAGCTTTTGGGGAATACTATTGCAGTCCAATTAAGGTGTCAAGGTTATAAACACCAAGTGGGTTCTCCTTTCTTTCTGGATTAATTTAGGGTCTCCTGATTCTAATTGGTGGTGATCTGGCTGCCACTGGTCCCTTAAAATGTTATATAATTGAGGCTATTCCTCTGGATGGTTTTGATACTAGTCTGTTTGGTTTTCACTTCAGCATTGCAGACGGGGCATTGCCAAGTTACCCCTCTGTTTTCAACTCTATGTCACAGAAGGAAAATAATCCTTGGAAGATAGGAGGTGAGTAGTCTCAGGGTGAGATTAAAAAATGCATTCTGGGCCACACTTCTTGTACAGACTCTCTCTCTCCCAAATACACAGTTCTTTGTCTAGTCTTTCAATCAGAAGGATTGCCCCCTCTTTGGTGTGGGTCATAGCCATACACAGAATATCACAGAAGTGTGGAATATTAAGAGCTAGAAGAGACCTCACATCATCTGTTCTAATTCCCAACATTTCATAGATGATGGAACCAAACACCAGGAAGGGGGAGTGACTTCCTGAAAGTCACCAGTGAGGAGGTTGCAGGGCCAGGCTCCCGTCTCCAGAGCCTCTGCACTGCACTGCCCTGGCTGGGCTGACAGGAGTGGACCTATTACTGCCAAATTAGCAGCACTCCCAAGAGCTCTCTCCTCCCATTAAGGCCAGAGTCAAAAGGGGAAAAATGAAAGGGTTAAATAGCACATTCCAGAAGAGAGGAGGCAGATGTGACAGCCTTGAAAATTTTAGATACACATTACTTAAATTAATGCTGCAAATGTTACTCTAATCAGCCTGAAACATATCCTGAAGTTCTCCCTCATGGGTTGCCATGGAGAGAAGTGATCGACAACCACATACACTACATTTATTTGTTCATAATAAATGCTCTGAGCGATTCTGATTCATCTTGCCAGAGAGATGGGGAGTGAGAAGGAAAGGCAGAGACGGGGAGGGAGGGGAAGCCAAGGTAAGAGAGAAGGGATGTATGAATTACAGAGACATGCAGACATTTGACAGACCCAGACAGGGCTGATAGATTGTCATAAATTGACAAAACAGTGACGAGGAAGCATAAAGGATTAGCATCATAAAAAGCAAGTGTTGAGGCAATTATGAAAGGACAGTTTGGTGGGACACAAGGAAGGAAGCTGCATCCATGCAAAACCTGTCTGGGCTCCCCCCCGCCCCCCACCCCCCACTCCCCACTCCCCAGGCATTCCTTCCTGTCTCCCATTGAAGCCCTCAGTTTTAAAAGTGAGATCTAATCGGCAAGGCTTTTCTAGCCATTTGATCAAGCAGCCACATCCACACGGGGTGGGGGGGGATACCAAGGGGTGGGGACTGATTTCACATTTCACACCAATGACACAGCAGGGAAGGGCCACAGTACCTGAGAGAGTTTCATCTGCATATTAGCAAATACGTGCAGGAAGCCGACCACTGCATCCCACAGCCTGCTGTGAGCCAGGCTCTGTTGGTTCCCAATGCAAGGGCCCTATGGAAAGGAGGGCATCCTTATTTCACTTAAACATTATGAGCCGCTCTGCAACTTGCCCTAGTAAGCGCATATGACACCTGCTTCTATTAGCAGATAGCTCTTTCCAAAAGGCATCTATTTTGTGGGTCAGTATTTTCCCAAGGTATTCCTTTTTGCCCCCTATTGTAGGAACCTAGACCTGCAAAACACCAGTAGGAATTTCACAGTGCAGTGATTTTCAGATATTTTTGTGTTAGCTTCAGAATGCGTTCTTCAAATAAAATATTACAACAAAGAACATGATTTAAGAGTTAAATGCTCTGGTTGATACAGGACTGAAAACCCGTCCTGCCCACCTCTCACCTACCCCTTGGCCTAAGAGGGATTCTGAGGAACTTCAGGCTTCCACAATTTGAAAAGCAAGCCCTACTGTTTTCAGTCAAAGCTATACATAAAATGCATGATCGCATAGCTATCAGGTAAAAAAAAATGTGGATAATATTGCTAATGTTCAACTGCCTTTAGGGTCTTCATATCATTAACGTAAACTTTAGATGGAATATCATCTCTACCTTTTCTGAAAGCCAAACATAGAGGGATGACTTCATTCCCAGTTTGCATTTTCCGTTAATAACCTTTCCTCTTTTTACATTATTGAATCAACACTTAAAAAAATAAACTGTTTGGAATTCTTCCACATGGGAGATTTGTCTATTCTTTCTTATATATTTAGTCATTTATTCACATTAATATGGACTTCACATCTTCATCTTCTGCTTTGGGTTATCATCCAATACTACTTTATTTATTTTGTCACTCAAATTTTTCCAGTTTTGGCCACTGGGAGCTCTGGGAGCTCTTTCAGTTGGCTCCTGTGTCCCTTGGACATAACACCATCTTTTTTTTTTTTTTTTTTTTTTTTTTTTTTTGCATTTCCTTGCACTATAGGATTCTCCAGGCTCATCCGATAGATTTCTTGCCCCAGCACTTGGACCAGCCCTTTCTCTAAGAAGCCTGGTTCCTCTCACTGGAGAATGGTATTAGAAGCCATTAGAAACCAGCTAGTTGTGCTTGCTTCTACTGTGATGTCATTACTTTAAGGCCCTCTCAGCTGCCAGAGCAGCAGGTATTTGTGTATACAAAATATATAGAAATGTTTCTATCTGCTTTAGTATTAAGTTGAGCATGAACTTAGCATACTGATGTAGCCAACTCTAATGCATTTCCACTGGGGTCATCTAGCTACTTCTTGTGTATCTGTAACCTTCCATTCACCAGGGAGAAACCTTGCCCCTGCCATTTAATGACTGCTCACTTCCATTATATATGTAGAATGGGTACAGAATTGTTAACACAAGAAAAACTTTAGCAACTAAAGTGTTCATGTACAGTTCCTTTTGCCTTTGGTCTTACAGTGTGTATTCATTTCCAAAGTTTCTTAGGTCAGTATCTTATTCCCCACCTCTTCAGGGAGATCATTTTTTACATTTTTTTATACACTTAGATTCTTCTGTCATTTTCTGCCTTCATTTCTCATTATTCACTCTTCCTTATAGTTTATTTCGTTTTTATCCTTTAACTCATCTCCAAATCACTCTTCAATAATAAATTTCCAAAAAGAACACATGTAGCATCTAAAGTTCTAGAAAAGCCTTGGCAGAATGTCCAGGAGAGAGGGCAGCACAAGAGATATTGCCTGCCTTCCTAAGTCATCTAAGCTTGTTGAAAAAATCATTGTTTGTGTGCATTTGGTGTCTGATCCGTAGAAGCCCCTAGATTATTTTTGGAACAAAACCAGCTGTTGTAAGAAACTTACATTCACCAAAAATAAGCTTTTTTTTTCCCTTTTGGGTTAAGTGCTCCAAGGGAAATTCTGAAGATTAGAATGGGTTCCACAGAGAGCAAATCAAATGCCTGTCAAATCTGTTCAATGCCCTTCACAGGTATTTCACATTCTGTCACCCTTCAGATCAGTCACCTGCTTCTACGTTTCTCTCGCCATGTTCTTACAATCCTTGAGTAAAACAAGGGCTGATCTCTCCCTTAAAATATTCCTTTTCAAGTTGATAGTTCTGTATGTAGTTTAATAAGCAAATATAATTGGAGTGTGCTGGTTGGCTCATGAGATGGTTTTTAAAATATATCTTGTGGGGCGCCTGGGCGGCTCAGTTGGTTAAGCGGCCGACTTCAGCTCAGGTCATGATCTTGCGGTCCGTGAATTCGAGCCCCACGTCGGGCTCTGTGCTGACAGCTCAGAGCCCAGAGCTTGTTTCAGATTCTGTGTCTCCCTCTCTCTGACCCTCCCCCGTTCATGCTCTGCCTCTCTCTGTCTCAAAATTAAATAAATGTTAAAAAAAAATGTAAAAATAAAATAAAATAAAATAAAATAAAATAAAATAAAATAAAATATATCTTGTATTACATCCCAGAGGACTATGATATGGCTACTGATATCATAGAAAATTATGCCTGAGTACACCCTGTTTTTACAGTTGTTAGACCACTGTAGGCAATGACCACAGGCTGTTGTAAACAGAGAAAGAGCACTGCAAGATCTGAATGTTCAACTTGAAATTCATTTCTAGACTTGACTGCCACTGGACAGAGTTTATGTGCTGCTAAGTTACCTTTTCCACAGAGTGAATTTCTGAGAAACTAGTAGGCTGTCATAAATTCTGTTTTTGATCTAAAGACTCAGGATAACCCCATTTATACCTTTATTCCTTCATTCTATCAATTACTCCACTCCATTCTCCATGCTTACTGAACACCAAGGATGTGCTGCTTGTGCTAGAAATGAAGAATTTTAGATTGAATGAGAAATTTTCTGCCTGCAGCAAGTTTTCAGTCCAGAAGGGAAAGGAAAACGTAACTAGATAAATGCAGAGTAGGACAACGCTATGACTAGGTCATGGAGAGGGAGATTAACTACAGCTTCTCATAGAGGGTAGTGCTGTTGGGAGTTCTCTCGTACAACTGGCTCCTATCTGTCGATAAATATTGTCAGTGCTAGGGCCAGATGCACAGTCCATATATGCATCCAAATATTCTGTATGGGATACAGAACATGGGAATGTTAAAAATGTTCTGTTTTCAGGCATGCATTCTATAGCACATACCTGGATGTATTCTGTAAGAGAATTGAAAATCTGCTTCGTGACTGCCAGAGCTTTGGAAAAGTTGTGCTGTCCAGATTCATCAATGATGTCCTTCCCTGAATAATACCAGTAGAAATCACTGATTGATTCCTAAGAATAAACAAGTAGAGTTTAGTATTTCTCAAATTTCAGTCCGTGATGCTAAACCCAATGTTCAGGAAGAGTACAAGAGAATCCTACATTTCTATGACCTCTTTGTAGAGATAGAAACCCAGGACTCGGGCCACCTGGGTGGCTCAGTCAGTTAAGCATCCGACTTCTGCTCAGGTCATGATCTCATGGTTCATGAGCTTGAGCTCAGTATTGGACTCTGTGCTGACAGCTCAGACCCGGGAGCCTGCTTCCGAGTCTGTGTCTCCCTCTCTCTCTGTCCCTCCCCGACTCATGCTCTGTTTGTGTCTCTCAAAAATAAATAACACATTAAAAAAAATTAAGAAAAAGAGAGACTCAGGACTCTGAGAAAGCGCAGACATATCTCATCCTTAACGTCTTTTATGTACATATACCCCTTTAAAAAAGAACAGATAGGAAAGAGGATAGTGTTCAGCTGGATGTTGGTGACCATGATGTAGGACAACTTACTCACAATGAAAAACATACATTAAAGGCAATACTGATTATCATCCAAAAAATGGGCACAATGGAGGCAACACATCAGCTGACACTGTTAGGTGCCACGTATCGTTCTGACTCGCTGCATACGTTTAACCTCTCCATCTTTACTATCCTAGGAGATGGGTGCTACCCATTTTACAGATGAGAAAATTGGAACACACGGAGGTTAAACAGATGGCTCCAGGTCACAACTGTAAGCTGTGGAACCAGGGTGAAGAGTCAGCAGAGAGAAAAGAGAATCTTTTTATGTTTGTGTAGATTTTCCTGATATTATTTGGAATTCTTTCCAACAGTTGAACCGAGTGACTTCCTAAGCACAAAGCGACTTCTTAAGACTCATTCCCACCCTCGTCTGTACCTCTGTTTCCTAGTAAAAAAATCTGTTTTCATTCATGCATTGTGGCTCTAGGGCACTGCGGTGAGGTTTTCACCGGCAAAACTGAAGTAAACCAGCATTTTATAACAGATGATGTGATATTTAACCAAGTTCCCTATTTCAGTCTTCAAACACACATATTTAGGTGTTTGACTTCCCCTAAGTGTGTGGACATAAATTATAATCCCTTTCTTATTGGGGCTTGACTGTACGCGGGGCCTTCCCTGACCCCATGGTAACTGTGTTCAGCTTCTGGAGACGTACGTGAGCCACATGCCACCATCCTAGACCCACTCACCTGCAGACGCAGGAGGTAGTCCACGGTACTGATGATGACATTGACAGTGGTGGTGTTGCCCATCTGAGTCCGCAGGAAGTTCTGGAAGTCTGAGAACACCAGGGCTGGGTCAGAGCCTGTTCCCAGCATGCCGAGGGAGCTGGGCAAGTCCCCTCGGCTGAACTCAGAAGAGACGTGCTACGTGAAACGCCTTACACAAGGCCATCCTGTTTGGGTCCTGGCAGGTCCTGCAGGACAGAGTTCTGCCCTGAGCCCCCCCACCCTGGTGATGCCAGAAAGTGGACTTAATGAGCCCCGAGGGACTTGACAGAAAGGGGAGGGTGTTTAGATTCACCATCTGAAGCTTCTGGAAGCAACTTAGCCTGGGTGGCACTAAATAACATCAGCCCTGACGTTAAAGTTCCTTTTACATAAGGTGTTGTTTTTTTTTTTTTTTTTTTTTTTTTTTTTTTTTTTTTTTTTTTTTTTTTTAGGAATGGATTAGCTGTCGTCCTTCAGCCAACAGCTGGTTGTATTAAATGTGGCATCCTGAGCTGAATCATAATTTGGCACCTGAATGTTGTTTTCCTTTGACAAATCAATCTGTTCCACTTACCACTGTTATGTCCTTCACAAAGTAACTGCAGGAATCTAAAGAGATCTCGTGTAAACTCGTCATTCTGGAGTACTTTTTCACCTTGAAAACAGAATACTGGTGAGCATTTGTTTGGCTTCTCAACACAGAACACTTTCCGATGCAAAACAGCAGCAAAATTGATACAGGGCCTGTGTCAGAACAGTTCAGAAAGGGAACTTTAACTGCAGGGGGGAAAAACCCGATTAACCTGGAGCTGAGGCTGCAAAATGCAATGACCAACAAAGCTAAAATGTTCAGCCCCCCACCCCCCATGCATTTGTGAGGAAAACAGCTAGGCTAAGGGCAGTAACGGTTCACAGTCCACACCCATGCTTTACAGATGGAAGACAGTTCCTTAATTAGGCATTGAACTGCTGAGTTAAGCTTCACATGCAACCACCAAGCCTAAAATGTGTCCGCACTGCAGCAACTAAGTAAGGTCCCTGGGGACTCACATACATGGTACACAACTTGGGCCAGAAACTCAGACTTACCACGCTCACGGACAATGACTGGGGATAAGAGAAAAACAGAAGAATGAAAAGTAAGAAAAATCATAAGGACCATGATAAACTGTGTCTAGTTAAGATTGGCTCTATGGACACATCCAGCCTTTATCAAAGCTACCGGTGGAAATATTGTGCTGAAAGTGAGCACACCCTTGCACGTTTAGATGCACCGAGCAGGGGCTCTAACCAGAAATAGTTAACGAAGAAATCAGGAAGAGAATGGCCTTCACATTCATTAGTTACTTACGTGTTCCTTCCTCAGTAACCATCCCCAGGCCTTCAGCTTTATTCTGCCTCTCAAATGCATTCAAATCAAGGACACTTGTAACAGACAAGAGGAAACAAGGTTCAGGGCTACGCACGCCGGGAAAATGGATTTCTAACGTCACTTGTACCTATTGACTAAGAATCTTGTCATTATATTACCATCAATGGCCTAACACATTACAGTGTGGTTGAAAGGGTGACAGTTCCCTGGATTTGTGCCAAGCGGTGTTGTCCAAGGACGCCCACAGCTCACAGACATGCACGGAGAATGGTCAGAAAGAGTTACAACTGCCCTTGTTTGTCCAGTTTGAGCCCTTTCTTACGGGTGAAAATTTAGAAAGGTTTCTCAAGTAGAGTTGGAATAATCTGCTTCTAAGAGCTCCCAAAAGAAAGTTGACTTTAAATTGCACTAATTAATGCTCACCTCCTGCATTTACCTATTCTGAGAATCACAAGGAACTGTAGTTTTTAGTGCTCAGAATGAACATTGATGGAAAAGGCTACAAATTTCAGATTTCAAAGGGTCACACCCTTTTAGAATTGTTGCATCATTCAGAAGCCAACAGTAGCTGGATGAAGCTTTCGGGGGGCAACGGTGTCCGTAGTATTCCTGAACCTGTAATAAGCTGGCCCTTTTTTTTTTCTTGTTCCCACACTTTCTCCAAATTTCTCAGTCACAGCCACCACCAAATCCTACTTAGCCAGGAGCCACGAGCACCACCACAGAACTTGATAAAGAGGACAATGTATAATCATATTATTTCCAATTGGGACTCATTCTAGTTCTGTGACAGGCTCTAGCTCCTTTCCGACTCTGAAAGACTTTACAGAACATCATATAAGGTCTCACAAAAATCTAGCTGTTAGGGTAGCTTGTGGCTGAGTCCTTTAAGAGTCCACAAAACTTTGCCTTCCTTTTACCACTGGGCAAAGGAAATGACCGTTGGATTGGAAAGACATTAGGGAAAAATCCAGCATTTCTTCCCCCTTTTAGGGAGCCACAGATCTTCTGCAACTTAGATACATTTTAAAGAGAAAACAGTGGGGTGCCTGGGTGGCTCAGTCGGTTAAGTGTCCGACTTCAGCTCAGGTCACGATCTCGCGGTCCGCGAGTTCGAGCCCCGCGTCGGGCTCTGGGCTGATGGCTCAGAGCCTGGAGCCTGCTTCCAATTCTGTGTCCCCCTCTCTCTCTGCCCCTCCCCCGTTCATGCTCTGTCTCTCTCTGTCTCAAAAATAAATAAACGTTAAAAAAATAAATAAATAAAGAGAAAACAGTGAAAATTCCTACTGCCATATTGTTGGTTTTTCTCAGATCCTGCTGTAAACAGGGTCTTCTCAATAACATAAAACCATCCTTCTATTTGGGTTTTGCTGTCAAGGGAAACAGGGCCTTTGGACATAGCTGCTTTAAAGCAGCAGTTCTGATTCAGCAGACAATCTGGAGACATTTCTGACCCTTACAGTGTTCCACGCCACCCACTTCAAATGTTTTAACTTCTCTGTTTCAATATTTTACAAATACATATTATTTTTATCATCAGTAGAAAAGCATAAAAATATCCTAAAACTTCTGTGAGAACTCAGTTGGCTTCTAAAGGTATGTCACTTGTCTCTCCAAGCCATCATTATAAATGAGTTTAGTAATAGGAAGTATTACAGACTACTAAGAGAACACTCAGAAATTTAATTGAGAATTTCATGGGCAATATGGAATTGGACTGCCTTGATTTTTGCCATCTCTGAGTCCACATGTACTATTTTACACTGAGTGGGTCAGGTCGGACACTATCACATTTTCTTTTCCTGAGAGAGGTAATAAATGGGTTGGTTATTGGTGGGGAAAAAATGGAGCTCAGTATAAGGGATTGTACTGCAGCTCAAATATGCTCCCTACAACCCCTGGGTGCGATATTTACTCCATCAAAGAAGATTAGCAAAATTATGAACTCCACCAAAAGAATGTCCATCCTGCAAATTTTTAAGTGCAAAGCCTGATGCTCTATTTTTAAGAATATTAATTAGAGGAAAATGAGCTAGATAATTATAACTTTGCTTTCTTTTTTTTTATTTAAAATTTTTAATGTTTGTTAATTTTTGAGAGAGGGAGAAAGAAAGAGACAGAAAGTTAACAGGGGAGGGGCAGAGAGAGAGAGGGAGACACAGAATTCGAAGCAGGCTCTAGGCTCTGAGCTGTCAGCACAGTCTGATGTGAGGGGGGATCAAACCTACAAACCATGAGATCATGACCTGAGCTGAAGTCGGAGTCTTAAACAATGAGCCACCCAGGCATCCTTCTTTCTGTTTTTTTAAAGCTTACCTATTTATTCTGAGAGCACGTGAGAGAACGAGTTGGGGAGGGGCAGAGAGGGAGAGAGAGAGGGAGGGAGGGAGAGAGAAAGAGGGAGGTAGAGAGAGAAAGAGAGGGAGGTGGAGAGGGAGAGGGAGAATTTCAAGCAGGCTCCACACCATCAATGCAGAGCCTGATGTGGGGCTTGAACTCACTAATTGTAAGTTCATGGCCTGAGCCTAAGCCAAGACTTGGACGCTTAATCAACTGAGCCACCAGATGTCCCAACCTTGATTTCTTTCAGAACGAGTTGTAGACTATTCACAGTACATATGAATCTTAGAGGATAAACTGACACTTTTCTTGGAAAGATTGCTAGCTTGTTTCCAAAATGAGCAAGTATGGTAACCTTATGACCTTTGGCTACACATTGTTCATTCGTCAGGGGGTCAGCCATGAGGTGATGCTTACACACATGGTAATAAAAGTGCGAAGTTTAATGCTTTGGTTTTTAGGCTATGGCAAAACATTCCTGGGTTAGGATGTCCCTCTGTCGAAACGGATCTGTCAAAATATGTACCCACCCCATACTTACTCAGGCTCCAAGAACTGTTAAGGATGAAGATTAACAAAGTGCCTAATGGGTCTAATGAAAACACAGCATTAGAGTCCTAGTGAGGTATTCCTCCTCTTTTTCATTCTTTTCTGGATTGACTTTTATGAGGATTTATGTTTAGGCGAAACACTCAGCTCTGAGAAAAACAACATACCCCCAAAAAGGAGGTAAAGGTAATTAAAAAACCGAATGAGGTGTGTGTGTGTGTGCAATGGAGATTACATTTTCCCTTCTGTATGCTCTTTGAACGTAATCTTACAGACTGGAGGAACAATCCCCATCCTTTTAGCTTTCTAAGGCAGGTAGGTCTTTCCTCAACAATTCCTTGACAAACTATTCTATTTTGTGCTCCTCCTCACCCCATTCTTCTTTCTTCTGAACAGAAAAAAAACGCTATAGGTGGTTTTCCCATATTTACCTGCAAGACTGCATAAGGCCGGAAAGGCTTTGAAAGAATCCAGCATCCTTTTTCTCCTTTAGGTAATCTAGCATTTTCTATAAGGGAGACACATTTTAAAAGGAAAAGCAATGTAAATTATGCCACAAATACTGACCCTCCCAAATGTTGTGGAGAAATGCCAAGCCCAGTCACACAGAGTCATATCCAGGTGGTTTGTAATCTTGGGTAAGCATTAGAACCACACAAACCTTTCCATGTGCCTGAGCCCCACCCTCTTGTTATGGAACCGGAATCTCTTTGGATGGACATTTTATTTTATAAAGATCCACTGCCATTTCTGCTAGGGCAGTATAGGAGACCATGGGCATTCACAGATTTACTGTTTAAAGTCTCTCCCATTTGGGAACAAGCACCAGGACTGTGATCTAGTTAAATGTTGCTGAGATAGAATATGAAAAACTCATGTGCTCAGTATGGTACCCTGGAGCAAGGAGCTTAGCCAGTAATGAACCCAGTTGAAAGTTCACTGTCTTTCACAATCAGACTTTGTTACCTCTGTTCTCTGTTACTGGGAAGGCAGTAACTTTGTCTGAACATCATAGAAATGTAAAAAAGAAAGAAAAGAAAAGAAAAAAAAGAAAAGAAAAGAAAAGAAAAGAAAAGAAAAGAAAAGAAAAGAAAAGAAAAGAAAATCAACTGATGGGGTGGTGACGGAAGAGAAGAGAAAGTGAAGGGTGTCTTAGAAAATGGAAGTTCTTTCGTGACAAATTGGTTTGGGAAGAATGAAAGGCTGGGAAAAATTATGTACAATAATGGTAGTTATAAATCTGGAAGTTCTCACAGGCTACATCTCTCTGTGATGTAACCCTCACGAATGCCAAGAGTCTTTGAAATGTCACATTCCTGGGCACACAGATGATTTCAGGCAGAGCCTGGAGGGCCCTGGAGACACCAGAATCTTCCTGTCTCCTTCGACCAGTTTCAACTCAGATTGTTGAATGAGTTCCATGTGCCAGGAGCTCCCCATTAGGCTTCCGTGTGTTCTCATTTAATGCGTGGTGGCAAGAGTTTGTAGTTGCTTCATTCACTGCCGTACCCTTCATCCCAGAACAGAGGCTGACCTTAGTGTTGTCAGCAATCACAATACAGTTACTGAATGAACGAAGAAACAAATGAATGAATGGGCAAACAGGTGTGTGAGGTTTATGAACTCCACTTAACCGACTGGGCTCCTTGCTCATGGAAAGACAGCTAATACGTAAAATGATTAAAATAAAAACCTAAGGCTTAGAGAACTTCCTTCAGAGCCTGTTTGTACAAGAAATAAATCATCTGATGATGAAAAAATTAAATGTTTTTCTCTTTGAACCATGGATAAACCCTCTTTGTCAAGCATACATTTATCTGTAGCCTCCTAGCTCCGGTTTTATCTGTGTTCCCAGCTACTCTGATATAATTGGCCACTAAGGGCAAAACACCAGCACAGGTGATTCTGGGTGGCTCCCGCTGTAGCAGAGCCAACACCTCTCGCCCGAAGTGTGACAGCTGCCAACTGGGGATACCCTGGGAAGTGTGCACTACCAACTGCGAGTCCCCAGTACCTGTTGTACACCAGCGTTGCCCCCATTCAGAATGGCGATCCCCAGCTTCAGAGTCTCAACCACCATGGGGCTCATCTCACCTGCCATGGTGAAGATTCGATTGAATTACCAAGGACACAGAGGGTAAATCACATCTACTGGGCTTTGTTGGGACTCTTTAATAATGACTTCGTGGCACAGTGTGCTATCACTGTGGTAGCTACAGGGCCCATCCACAAATCACAGAATCACCTTTGCTGGCACTTATCATCTGGAGGACCATCTCTGCAGCCCCACGCTCATGCAGTCGAGCTTGTTGGTAGAGGGTTTTCTGCTTTTCCATTTCCTTCTCCTGGAAAGAAAAAACAACCACAAAAAACAAAGCAAGGGAAGATTTATTAATCCTCAGGCAATCTGCCATGGTAAGGTACACTGAGGGAGAGAATCTGCTTAAGGAAGGCAACACATGTAACTTTGAACAGAGGAGACATCTGAGGTTGGTTTTCAGACACTATTCAGCTTTCCAAAACTGCCCATCTACAATTCACTCCTATGGTGATGATGAATTTCCCACTTTCTGCACTGGTAGGAAACATAGCCCATTCCCCTGTAATACTATAATTATAGGAAGTGACCCCTGGTGAAAATGTGTTTGTTTTCAATGTTCCAACGTACAGTGAAAACTGCTGAGGGCTCAGGTGAAGCAAATCTGCCTGAATGTAGATAACACCCATTTATCTAGAATGCTCAGGCAGGGGCGCCTGGGTGGCTCAGTTGGTTGAGTGTCCGACTTCAGCTCAAGTCATGATCTCAGTCTGTGAGTTCGAGCCCCGTGTCGGGCTCTGTGCTGACCGCCCAGAGCCTGTTTCAGATTTTGTGTCTCCTCTCTCTCTGACCCTCCTCCATTCATGCTCTTTGTCTCAAAAATAAATAAACATTAAAAAAAGTTTTTTTTAGAATGCTCAGGCCACCATTAACAGAGACTTTACCAAATATGGAATCCTAGAATGTCAAGGCCTTCCAGAACTATAATTAAGTTACTTTCACTGTTGTCTACTGTGTCTATAAAAAGGGTACCAGTAAACTAATAGGGTTTTTATCTTGGGAGACTCTGAGTCCTGCATGCCTCAAAATCAAAATTGCTAGTAATTACATTTATAGAATAGTGCAAAAATCACCCTAGTGTCTCCATTGGTTTCAGCTTTCATGTTTAGACGTTTGAATTTGTCCTTCTCTCGCTCCTGTTGCTACCATATTTGAGTAGGAGTACAAAATTTCCCAGAAGACCAAACCCGTGGGGGGGTTTGTGGACTGACTGGGTGCCTGCTACTTTTCCTTAGGCTGGAAGAGAGACAACAGAACCATGGCTAATGCATGCGCTCCATGCACGCAGACCTGTGTGCTTGTCACCAGACACACGTGGTGGGTGAGCCACATGGTTAATGTCAGCACCCACCTCTGAAGGTCTGATTGTCGCTTTTGGCTTTGGAGGGTGGCCCTGTCTTCAATCTTAGTAAAAACTTACTTCAAATGTCTTTTCCTTGTCTTCCTCTTCTTCTTCGTCCTCCCCACTCTGACAACTCTGGATTCCGTGGAACAGGGAAAGGAGGAAACAAGTTAAAGATAAGCCTAATAAACAAGACTGTTCTACTGTGCAAGGGCAGGGGACAGGATGTAATTCACACGCACCTCAGGACCTCAGCACTTTGTAAGCCAAGAACATTTTGACCACTGCAGGGCAACATTCTACTCGAAATGTCATCTTTGCAGCTACCAAGGGGTTCAGAAATGAGAAATGGGAACACCAAGCTCACAGAGCCAGCAGGGACCTACCTGGTTTAACCACAGACCTGAACTCTTCCACCATATAAAGTTCTGGTGTAAAGGGAGGCAAGAGTGCAGGGAGCTGTCCCTTTCCAAACAAGAGCTCGGGGCTTGGCAAGAAGACTGGAGACACCTAGGATGTGAATCCCAAAGTGCTCCTTCTCATCATGACCCTGTGGTGCAGCAGCTAAAGGAACAGGTGCTCCTGTACCCCAACTTATCCCTCTTTCTGCCTGATGTGAAGGTTTCACATTTGAGAAGGTGCAATTCCCTTACCACTCAGCATTCCGGAGGCCACGGTCACTCTACGTGACATAGGAACAATGTCACTCTGCCTCTGCCAGAGCACAGGCTCTCATTCCGGTGTCTAAAGCCTGTTTCCAAATGTACTGAACTTCCTTCACCTACAGATGTGTTTGAGTTTTTGGATATGTTCTGAACATTGACTGAAAATGCAAAGACAGTCTATACACCTAAACTCCATATAGCTGGCTTGGAAATGCCGGGTGAACTGAGCCATTGGCACCCACTGTTTCCACAACGCTTCCGAGTTTCCTGAGGGGGATGGTGGAATGGTTTGCTAATGTCACCCCTATGGCACATGAATTGTGCAGTGCCTGGAGTCCATGTCATGACCGAGTCCTATGCCCTGCTGTTCAAAATGACAGTTTTCGTGTGTCTGAAGAAGCAAAAGGGAAGAGAGAAAGACTGAGACGATGAGAGCAGAAAACTCAGGTGTACCTTGGCCATCATGCTGGAATAGGAGGTGTACAAGGGGTCGTCTTCCAATTTGCTGGAAAGAATGGAGGAAATATTTAGCAGGCTCTTTTTTGGACTCAGCAGAAAAGACTAAGAGCCACAGAAATCTAAAACTATATGTACTAGTGAGTGAATGAACAAACCCCTTCCCCCACCCGGATTCTTAGAAACCGCTCTGAAAACCTGCACCAGCATTGGCTGATGGTGGAATTCAGGGATGAAGGTTACAGTTGCAGGCTTCTCTTCAGCCTCAGTGTCTCACGTTATGACGAGAGGGCTGTGGCTTATGTAGTTTCCCTGGATGGTTCCTGATGGCCAACAATAGGGCAGCCAGGAAGAACTGTTTGAATCTGGCACCCCCTTTCCAGGCAGTGCCGTCTGTGGGATGGAGGTGTGGGGCTGGTACAGACACTCCCGGTGCTTCTGAGAAGCAGGACGCTCTGCTGGTGCTGACCTCCTCTCCGTGAGAGCATTGCGGCTAAAATGGAGAATGATCTGATGAAGTGGGTCTGGGTGCTTGTCTGTCTCCTCCTCCTCCTCCTCTTCCACCTTGGGGCATTTCTACACAAACCAATGCAGACACGTGTTAGGCATGGACCTCAGCGCAAAGCCACACAACCACATGCGAACAAAGAGAAGGGAAAGCGCAAGGCACACAGTGCGTCAGATCAAAGCACAGAGAGAAACCACTATGTCGTATGTTTATCACTGGACGAGAAGCCCTTAAGGATGCAAGGTTTGGGACGTAAATATATATATATATATTTTTCAGCCAAAGAAACATTGCAATTCTCAATTCCAACCAAATGAAAGGAAAAGCAAAAGCCTGACCACAAGGGAGGAGCTACAGACTCCAGTGAGCAGAAGTCTCATGCAAGCTCTGGGCACCCGAGTTCAGGAGGGAGGCTCTGGACAGCTCCCCGAGAGGCTGGACCTCTCGGTCAACACTTGAAAGTTCTCCTGGAGAGGTGGGCTGGAACTAGGGGTGGGGCAGGAGTTATAAAACACCGGGGCCATTTGGGGTCTGCTAACTATCCATTTCTCTCCTAACTTCACTGCTGATTCTAAAATCTTCTTCCTGAATGATGTCATCCTGGAGCTCCAAGCCTGGCAGTTTCTCCTCTTTAACTCTTCTCAATCTCCTCTTATGGAAAAGGAAATAGCAGCTGATGCAAGAGGTGGGAGTTTCTAGCAGAGGCAGAGCCCGCAGGGCATACCATATTCAGTAAATTGTGAGAGCTACGCAGGCTGCGTGCATGGTTCCGAAGGGCAGGGCCGAAAGGGCAGGGCTCACTGTCAAGTTCACCCTCATCAAGAAGCTGGGAAAACTTAAGAGCCGTCATTCTCACTGATGGGAGTAGAGGAAAAGAATGGAGGGCATAAAGACAAACGGGAGAAAAATGGGAGAGAAAGGATTAAAAGCAAAGCAGAGAGGAGAAGGAAAAGAAACAAAGGGAGACAGGGAAAGAGAAACAAAAGACTGGATATGAGAAACACAGAACAAGATTAACAGAGAGACTAAGGGATGAGAGAAAAAATAAACGGGGGAAGTAAGGGGAAAGAGAAAAAAAGAACCATGGGTTGGTCAATGGAATGGAGGGTTTCTTTTTTGTCTGAACCAGGACGAGGCTCTGTGGTGCTTCTGCAGTCAGCTTTTTTCCCCTTGCATGTTGTTTTAAGTAGTTTTAGAGCATGAAGTCTGTTAGAGACGGGGCATGACACGTTTTCCGAAGGGCCAGATACAGGAATGTGAAATGCAGGAAGGGGATTTGGATGTGCCTTCCCTAAAGCAGAGCTACTGGCCAGAAATGCAGAGCCTCGGCTAGGACGGGGTGGCCTCCTGCAACCAATGGTGCTCAAAACTTCACTTAGCGTGAACTTTTCATCGCATGGCTGTGCATCCCGAGAAATATTAGTTGTTAATAATGATGATGAGGATGGTAACAGTAGCACCTCCAAGTGAAATTCATCCTCTGGCTCCTACGACCATTAGCAGGGCCTCCTCTGAGAATTTACACAGTTAGTTCCTTCCCAACGGATACATCCGATTCTTTGTGAATGTTTAACTGTTACAACACACACACATGAATACAAAAGTCAAATTCATTCACACCCATATCTGCTTCCAGCTCAGTCAGTACTTACAGCCAAGTCCTGTACTAGTTTCTCTTCAAAGGAATACTCCTCTGTTTCTATCCAAAATCTCTGATAGCCATGGAGGAAGAGGTTAATGGAGCGGTGCCTGAGCGGAAGGGGTGAGAGTGAGGTCAAGAGGGATCCATGGCACACCTTGTTTTAGTTTGGGTGGTTAACGGTTAGTAAGCAGGACAGACTTTTGTACAATTCTTGCCTTCTGATTGGTCAGGGCAGCCGGAAGTACACCAGAAGCATTAATTTCAAAGAAACCAGAACCCTCTAACATGCCAGTTCCCGAATGTCTGGAACACCTTCTGAATGAACTAATCATGGTTAGTGGGGGGAGCTGGTGGTAACTGAATTCCTACTCTGGTCACGAGGGGTCTTTATCACATTTCTCCTCTAATGAGAAATGATTCATTGGGCCAAGACACAATCCTGAAGTATCTGGTTAATATGGCAACATGGTTATCCCTTTTGGCCAATAACCTGTCCAGGTAATCCCATTTAAGTAATGCCGACGGCGAGTGGTGTAGCCGCAGATATATCGAAAGCAGCAAAGCATGGGTCCTTTGCAGTGTCTCCAAGGAACGACACCTCCAAGGTGCTCCGGCTTTTGTTAGGAAGGCAAGACTTGGGTGTGCTATGCTTCGAGCACCACTTCTGTATGCCGCATGGACTCCAGTGGTGGCCCTGGAACACTGAGTAACTGTCAAGAGCCACCTACTCTCTAAAAGCCAGGACTGACTCCTGGGAATATGGCACTGAATCGTGGTTAACTGATTCCCAGAGGTGAGGATAGTGGTGAGAGGGAACGAGTAAAAAAATAAGATGCAGGTCAACATCAGAGTCATCTAAGACCTCACCTTGGTTTCTGGAAGAACACAACCCTTGCTGTCTTTCTTCGAATTCTGACCAATCAGAGGTCTTCTTAAAAATTGTACAAATTTGTGTGTTTATGGTAATGTTAAATCATGAATCAAGAAAGGAGGAGTGTGCAGAAAGTGAGTGGGTCTCTCCACAGGTTACATTACCATTAAAATGGGTATAAGCCTGTCATACTGAGTTTTTTCATTAACCTTTTCCAGCCAAACCCGTTGAAAGGTGTTCAGGAAGAAATTGTTAATTTTGTGTCTGGAGAAAAGCACACAGGTTGTCTTTTAAAAACTAACATCAGAGAAACAGTTTTCACATAATAAAATAAATCCCTTTAGCCCTTCCATCTGGAAGACTCCATGCAGTTTACATCATGACAAGGTGGAGAAAGAAGTGGTCTCCACCACCAGCCTCTCCGTTTTTATTATTGTTGTTATAAAATATACCTACAATCCTCCATGCTGGGGAGAAATCCAAGGCAAACTCTCTAAAAAGCTGGGTTACAGGCGGGCCTGGCCACATTTCATCAAAGACACAGTGAATTCCTGGACTTAACTGTTCCCTGTACAGGGGTAGAGAGGGTTGCTGAAGGAGCAACCGAAACATAAGAGGACGCTACTAACATTTTCAAAGGATTTAGGAAAAAAAATCCTTGTTTCGTGAGATTTCATTTCTGCCTGGCTGGCCCTGAAGACATGTGCTGAGAACAGAGTCCTCCCGGAGACCCAGTTAGCACATGAGGCATGGGCCTCTACCACAGAGGAAAGCCGATGCCTTTGGATACTTCACCACTTCTAGGAAACAGACAAAAATCCTGTGCATTTTTGCCTTCTCTGCTGGGCTATGAATTTCACTTTTCTGCCAGGACTTTAGTGGCCTTCATACCCACGACTATTTGACTTAAAATTTTGGCTTCTCATTCATGAATTCTACTTCCGAAGACACTAGTCTGTTTTCTCAAGAGTCCTGGAGGACCAGGTGTGTGCCTCAGAGGTCATCATTCTTCACTATCTTCAAAGACCCCAGTGGGAAAGCTCAGGAGGCCAACTGGCTCAACACAGGGTCACAGGATGAATGATGGCCAAGAAACACAATCTGCTGAAAGCAAGTGTCAAGCCTAGGAATCGTCTGTTAGCTCATAGTCCAAGGGAACATTTATTTACATTCAGAAAATGCCTTTCCAAGTCAGTTTATTTTTCCTGACCAGGTGAGGATGGTTCATACTGATTTGCAAGCTGATGAAGCAGAGGCTGATATTCTATCACCAGCTTTGTTTACTGGTCACAGGCCCGACCTTGTTGACTCTGCAATCACTCTAAGGATGGGAGAACCGCCACATCGCCAATGACACCGAGTCAAGTGTTAGTGGTCAACGTTTATCCAATCTGCACTGATACTCTGCCCTGTGTTGATGGAGTACATTTCAGAAAAGCCTTCACATATTTTTGACTGCAGAGTATAGACCGACCACACAGATAAGGCAATATGCCCATAACTGGCCTCTTACGACATCTTTAGCCAGTGCCCTTTCTTCATCTTGAGGGTGATGACACTGTGCGCAGGGATTCTCAAGTTACATTTCTGTAGCTGATGAGGAAACAAAGTAATTTTGGGGCCATCCAAGTACCTCAGTATAGATACATTGTTTGATCTGTTGATGGATTCTGAGTAAAGCATTTTAGAGACCCTCCTTTTTCCAGGGTTCCTTTACATCCTCACAAAGAATCCCACCTCAGTAAAACTAAGAGCTTCCATATGCTAACTAGGCTGACTTTAAGGTGTAAAATGGGGAGTTAAGGCAGGCATGGGGCACTAGGGAATCACATGTGTTTTCAGTTTTTCTGCTTACCTTGACTGCCTTAATAGCCCATGATACTACATGCAGATTGTAAGGGCGCCATTTATGGAAAACTCCATTGGAAAACTTGGATCATGGGTGTTCGTGCCACAAGGGAGCACAGCTGAGGGAGGAAACCTTAATTCCCATCACTGGCTCCCATGCCAGAAGAATATGACAGAATACTTACCTGGGCAAGTTGTACAGAGGGGCCATCCTGAAACAGGCCACCACTGCCCGTTTCCGCTGCTTTGATAACAGTTTGTGCCAGACTGCCTTCTTGGACCTCAAAGGCTGTTCGACCTGAGAAGACATCACAAGGGTAGGTGCACACCAGGCTAACTGGGTGGCAGGAGGGAGTCACCTGCAGCTAAGGCTTCGCAACCCTGAAAGAGTTCTGATTTCTCAACCACAGCCAGCCAAAGGTACCCAGCAGCAAATTATTCAATTTTTTTATTGTTTATTTTTGAGAGAGAGAGAGAGAGAGAGAGAGAGAGAGACAGAGTGCGAGTGGGGGAGGGGCAGAGAGAGAGGGAGACACAGAACCCAAAGTAGGCTCCAGGCTCTGAGCTGTCAGCATACAGCCTGACGTGGGGCTTGAACTCACGGACCGTGAGATCAAGACCTGAGCTCAAGTCGGACGCTTACCCAACAGAGCCACCCAGGCGCCCCTCAGGAGCAAATGATTCAGTTTGTGGAGGTCTTAGGTTGTCTGCCTTCTCCTACCTGTTTTTGTTATGTTTATTGCCTAATAGAAGGTTTACGGATGGGTAGGGGGATTTGAAGGGGTCATTGATCTAAAGGCAAAAATTTGTAAAAAAAAAAAAAAAAAAAAAAAAGAAAGAAAGAAAGAAAGAAAGAAAGAAAGAAAGAAAGAAAGAAAGAAAGAAAATAAAGTAAGGAAACCTCTGAGGGAAAAGCATTGAGGAATCTGCTACCACCAGGCACCAAGATGACATCTGGAGGTAAGCTGGGATGATACTTGTTCCTGGTTTTGGGTCTTATGAAAACATTAAAAATTTTTTTTTTTTTTACTATTTACTTATTTTTGGGAGACAGAGAGACAGAGTGCAAGCAGGAGAGGGGCAGAGAGAGAGAGAGGAAGAGATACAGAATCTGAAGCAGGCTCCAGGCTCCGAGCTGTCAGCACAGAGCCCAACACGGGACTCGAACCCATGAAGCGCGGGATCATGACCTGGCCTGAAGTCCGATGCTTACCCTTAGACTGAGCCATCCAGGTGCCCCAAGAACACTTAACTAAGAGCTGAGTGTAGAGGACAGCTTTCTAGTCTCCAGGGCAGTCTCGCTTCCTCAGTCCTCAGGGCAGATGTGCCTTACCTGCTCCAGATGGAAGACAGCTGCGGAAATTCTCTGTACGCGCTCTACGGTCTTTTCGGGATTGGAAGGTTCTTCACTCTTCAAAACATCTTTGTAGAGGTTCAGCTGCCACTTTACTGCTGGGTCATCCGACTGCAAATTAAAGCACACAGGAGGTGAGCAGCACCTCTTGCACTGAAAAAGCCTTGACTCCTCACGTGGTTTCAGAACACCTGAGACTCTTCTGTTACTGCTTCTTTCTCATTTTCTCTATCATCTTCACCGGAACATTGCAGATGCTACATAGAAACTTCGTATTCTAGCCTGTATCTCTTAACTCGTCCTATTTCCATCCCTTTCTATCTGTACTGCATTCTAATTTCCTGAAATCAACCTTCCAATTCATAAATTTTCTTTTCAGCTGTGCCTAGACTGTTTTTTGACCTACAAATTGGATTTTTAATTTTAATGAATGCTTTTAACTTTTGTAATCACTACGTGGTTTTTGTCAATCCCATATCCACTCTCCTTAAAAAAAATGAAAGAGCAAGTGTTGCTTTATGGCTACCATAGCTATCTTTAGCTCTTTAAATATTTATCAACCACACTAATTTTTAAATTTCTTTCTACAGTTCCTTAAGCTTGAATTCTTCTCTTGGTTACATCTTCTGATTCTCTAATGATGGTGGATTTTCTTTCATGTTTTTTTTTGTTGTTGTTTAAACATGACCTTGTCTTCAGGTGGAGTTTTATTTATTGGCATGTTAGCCTGTATTCTAAGAGGTGGAGAGTCTCCAAGTGGTTTTAGGGTTGTCTCTATAGGAGATTTATAGGTAAGGTTTAAGGCTAATTTTATGTAAGTTTCTTGCTCTGCATTTGTGCACAGCATGGGTAATTAGGTCCCACACTCTTCTTCGTTGAAGGCTATTAACAACCCCAGCGTCTAAGATACATATATGGTTCAGAAAGCTCTATTAATTTTCCCAGCTGCATCAACTTCTCCTCATTCCTGTGATTTACAGTGTCTTGTTTATCCTGGCACTTGGGATATCTTTTTACTGCCTTTTTGTGTAGCGTATTTTCCCCACTATACCCATATGTTTGGGGTAGAAAGAAGTGGCTCTTTGTGTCAGCCTAATCCCGCATCTTAGGGTGTATTCTGCCTGAGGAAAGAGTTGTTCAGATTCACAGGCCTAGAAAAAAAAAATCTCAGACAGCCTTTAAAATCTAAGTGGTCCTCCCCGCCCCCCCCCGCCCCCCACCCCCGGTTTGTACCAACTCCAAATCTCTAGATCAGGCTGTGCTAAAACTCCCCCACCCCCCACGTGTCCATTTCACTGTTGAAGAAGCCTCACAGTCAGTAAATTTTGAGACCTGATCTAACCCCCCTGCTATGGCTGGATGTTTATACATGGCAGGTGGGAAGGCATGCTTCATTAAATGCCTCTTTGCATCCTCTTTGTAATAGCAAAGGAAAGAACAAAAATGAAGGGCAAACCCTACACCCCCCCCGCCCCTCCCCCCAACAACAACAAAAACTAAAGGCAGAGAGCTAGTCCTACCACTTAAACATCAGTACTGGGAGACATTTTTTTAGAACACGTTAGAGAGAACAGGAGTAAACTAAATGGGAGGAGGGCCCCCTACAGCCAGAGGGAAGCCTGCATGAGTTCCGTCTTCCTGCCACATCACCTTTTCCTGCAGGTGCAAGTTATTCCGCACATGTTCTTTCACCTCTTCATCGGTGTCCCTCTGTGGAAAGAGACGTTCAGTTTTATTCCTAGAGGTCACTATGGAAATATAAAGTAAGGTGCAGGGATGTATGGGCAGCATATGGGCAGTTTTGCTGTGATCTTTTTTTTTTAAGTTTATTTATTTTGAGAGAGAGAGACAAGAGTGAGCAGGGGAAGCAGCAGAGAGAGAGGGAGAGAAAATCCCAAGCAGGCTCTGCACTGTCAGCTTGGAGCCCGACACGGGACTCAAACTCAAGAACTATGTGATCACGACCCAATCGGAAGCCAACAGTCGGATGCTTAACTGACTGAGCCACCCAGGCGCCCAGCTGCAATGTTTATTATAAGAACAAAAGAAGAAAAATTATAGACTTGTCCTAAGGGCATGTGCTCTCAAACCAGTTTTTAAAAAAAATTTTTTTAATGTTTATTTTTGAGACAGAGAGAGACACAGCATGAATGGAGGAGGGTCAGAGAGAGAGGGAGACACAGAATCTGAAGCAGGCTCCAGACTCTGAGCTGTCAGCACAGAGCCCGATGCGGGGCTCGAACTCACAGACCGTGAGATCATGACCTGAGCCGAAGTCGGACGCTTAACTGACTGAGTCACCCAGGCGCCCTAAACCAGTTTTTTTTTTAAATTTATTTTTTTATTTTTATTTTTAGGGACAGAGAGAGAGCAAGTGGAAGGGAGGGAGGGAGGGAGAGAGCACGAGAATCTTAAACAGGCTCCATGCTCAGCACAGAGCCTGAGGTGGGGCTCAATCCCACAACCCTGGGATCATGACAAGAGCTGGAATCAAGAGTCAGATGCGCAACCCACTAAGCCACCCAGGCGCCCCCAAACCAGTAAAGGTGAGAGTGTATCGCCTGTGTGCACCTTGGTTTCTGTTCATCTGTCGCCCTGGGAAGGAGAACTAGCCCTTCAGGCTCTGAGGAGCTGCCACCACCAGTATTCCACGCTCAGCCAGAGCAGACGGGGGACTTACATAGCTGTATCGTGACTTTGCAAGGGAGATTAGCTCCTGATCGCCTGGTGTGCACATATTCAAACCAATGGGCAGCATTTTCTTGAGCGCAGCCACGATGAGAGAGGTCTGGATGGAGTACAAGTCTCCCCTCCGCTTGGTCTTCTTCCGTTCCTGGTCCTGTCCTCCAGACTAGGAGATGAGGTTGAAATAAACAGAGGGGCTCAGTGATTCTGAGAGGAACGGCCTCCTCTTGGAGGCAGCCTGCCTCCTTGTTGCCCTGTCAGTACAGGGGGGGCGGGGGGCTCAGTACATGTCAAAGCACAGTGAGAGGAGTGTGTGAAACACAACCGGGTGGCCATAAAGGACCAGCACTGGTCCTGTGCCCTCTCCCTGTGCACATGCTCACAGAACCACGTAAGTGGACACACACCACGGACACCTGCAGTCTTGGCTCACTCATTTCCGGGCCCAAATGAACAAATAAACTGGTGTCTTTCCAAAAGAATGGTTTGATAACTGATGAGATGACTCCAGGAAAGAACTGAGAATCCTGATGCTGGGGCATCAGTAAACACACGGAAGACGTTCTACGTTGAACTGCTCTGTTGCCAAGGCTGAAGCCAGTGTTTTGGAGCACCGCATCCCGCTCAACCTCTACCCCGAGGCAGTGCAAATTCTCACCGGAAAACACAAGTCCCAAAGTAGGGCTGCTTTGGGATCTGGCAGGGGAAAGCTCGGAGAAACACTGAATAGAACTCCCCCAGTCTGCGAGAGTCTACCCTTCTTTTGCTTAAACTGAATCTACCCAGTGAAGTCCACCCACCGGAGTAGTAGGTTTCAGAAGAGTTCAAGGCTCTGCACTGAGGCTCTCAATTGAGAACCCTCAGTGTCCCTGACACATGGCCTATGGGTAGACTCAAGGACACAAGCCCTGCAGTGACTGGATTTTTGTGAGGTCAGCCTCTGAAGGAGCACACTGTCCACCTGCTACCTCACTTGCTAGACTTTGTGTCAGTTGGGCAGGTGCTTAATGGAAGTGTGGGAATGTCGGAGAGCCAGAAGCAGGGGCTGTGGAGGGAAAGACACATGGAGCCCAGTGAAGCCTGGCTTTATGAGGTGCCTGTGAAATGTTTGCAGGAATCAGGGGGCAGTACTGTGGTTTATGACGACATATAGACACAGGGCTCTGGGAGCAGCGGGAGGCCAGGGGCCTCTCCCGGAACTGGCAGTGTGAGACTTGGGACCCTGAGCTGGAGCAGAATTCATCTTAGGAGGCACAGGTTTTCTGAGAGAAGAGGAGGGTGAGAATTAACACTCCCTTGGGACTGATCTCTTCAATTACTTTAAATTACCTTTAAAGTATGAAAGAGGATCGTCATTATTAATGGACACTCTTAAAATGGATATGATTGCCTTCACCCAGCCTGTGGTGACTGTACCTTCAGGTGGTTACATGACAGCAACCACAGCGAAGCTCCTGGCCAGCAAAACTGAGGCCGGCCAAACACCACCAGACAATTCTGCTGGTTGCAGGGCACCTTGTGCTGGGTGCTCCAAAACAGCAGGTCAGGCCCGGGACAGCAGGGGGAGGGGGTGGTCAGAAATAATGAGCAGTGGGTAAGAAAGGAGACTAAGAGAAGGCAGCTTCGTGTGTTCCAGAACATGGTGGAAAGTGAAAGCTGGCTCCTGCAAAGACCGCGAAGAGTTCTATCATTTACTGAGTGCTTGCTAGGTTCCTCACATGTTCTACCATCAGGCATAGAATTCTAAAGGTCGTGCCTAAGGCAAAACTCCTTTACGGTCTACATTCCCCTTGAACATCATCCATAAAGGACAGAACCTGGTTTTGTGTCCTGTACTACGAGGTGCCCTGTACATATAAATGTAAAAGGTAAATAGTAACATGCAGTATGCAATCAAGTAAATATGCAAAATGTAACGAGGCGGATTCGATACCCGAGTCAAATAATTTCTTGCTCGCTCTATTTTATTTGGCCAATCTCATGGTGTTCTTGTTATAAATGCTGCATGTGTGATGTGACTCCAATGTGCCTGTACTTAAATAAAACATTTCTAATCTTCCCAATAACTCTGATACACAAACAAATCCGTTATGTAAGTGAGAACATGATGCTCAGGGAAGGTAAAGGATTTTTCCAAGGTCATACAGCAGGTGAGCATCTGAGTCAACATCCAGACCCAAGTCTACCTGGCCATGGCTCCATTTTCCCTCTCTAACTAAGGGCTAGTGACCTAGCTCTTGCACGTCTCCTTTTCTCTGTCACACAGCCTAGGGCAGGGAGCTTGTGACAATGGCAGCAGACACACATTAATGAACAGAGAGAAATATTTCCAGGTTCTCATCTGTATGGGTCACTGGAAAGTCGTCCCAGCGTTTATTCCACCATATGCACACTTCGTGCAAAAACACATGGTTATCTGATTTCAGATCTTGAAGGTGAGTCATTGGAAAACTCTTTGGGTCAAGGGAGCCTTGCATAAGAGGCAGAGGTATACAGTGTGAAAAACCTGGGGCCACTGACAGCACAGAGGACTCTGACCCTGCATGGCACAGCAGAGGAGTGAGCCTCCTGGGCTCTACGCCCTGTTGGCATCCCTATCTCTGTCAGTGTGCTGGCTGCAGAGTGGGCAGCTGGGGAAGGGAGCAGAGATAGCAAGGAGACCTCGGTTAGGGTGAGGCTTGGCTGGCTTCCCCGGCTTCCCCATTCCAAGGGTGGGTAGGCCTACATTCACTCTTTGACGGGCAGGTGTCTTCCCTGGAGCAGGCCTGGGGGACCTCCAGGTGGGAAGATCCATTCTGTACCACCCCCATGGTGATCACAGTGCAGAGGGTGGCCAGAGCCTGGCACCTCTAATACTATGACAGAAAAGACACGTCATGCATTTGACCTGTACCTTTACTTGCATGGCCTGTGTGGGAAGACAAAAGAAAAGAAACAAGGAGAAGAGTCAGTCAGTAAAAAGCAGGGGTCCAAGGCATAAGGTAGCACATGTTAGTCATAGCTTCTTAGCCCCCATTTGTCAGCCAGCACAACCGAAACTCAACAGTTCTGGAAGCCAGTTGAGCATGGCATGAAAAGTGAGTGGGAGGTTAGTATGGAGGTTAATTTGGTCAAGAGGACTTACACCCAAACCAAGCAAAACACCCCCGAGTCAAGTTCACCTTGAAGATTAACCTCCCTGAGCGTGTGCCACTCAGACCCACGTGGGCTTCTGGTCTGGCTGCCCACACGAACCTTTTAGATCTAGAGCCTTTCCCCTCCCCTTCCTCCCTCCTTTCACCTGGGTGGGCTGTAGATAATCTGTCATGTAACCAAAGACCCCATTTTCCTTCTTCCTTCCACCCACCCACATTATCACCTTCAGCAGATCTGTGGTTGGGAAAAGAGAAGGAAGAACTGGGCTAAGGGGCAATGTGTGTGCTTCCATGAAAAGGAGGTTTGCTAACAAGAAGTCCTCTAGGGGCACCTGGGTGGCTCAGTTACTTAAGCGTCCGACTCTTGATTTCAGTTCAGGTCAGAGCCTGCTTGGGATTCGCTCTCCCCTCGCTCTCTGCCCCTTTCCTGCTTGCACACACGCACTCTTTCTCTCAAAAGAAGCAAACATTAAAAAAAAGAGAAAACGTTTAAAAAAATAAAATAAAAATAGGCAAGCCTGCACCATGTGAAGTTCTTATCCCTATACTAAAAGGTTAAATGAAGGCAAGTCAACCCAACATTAGGTATTAGGGGGAAAGGTGAATTTCTGCAAGCCAGTCTGAGAATGAGAAATCAAGAGAGAGAAAGCGAAGGAGGGAAGGCAATGAGAGGAGGGAAGAGGATGGAGGAGGGGGGAGGTGGGTAGGGTAGAAAAGAGTGAGAGAGGGAGGGGAAGCCCTCCCCCACCCCCAGGGGGAGACAGAGAGCTGGAGAGAGATAGAAAGGGGGACAGGTAGGGAGAAGAGGAGAAAACGGGAGCTGCACAAGAGCAAGGGGAACAGAGACTAAGTGAGAAAGGTGGGCACTGGAGGGAAGGAGGAGAGACTGGAGTAAGATAAGTCTGAATACCCTTGAAAACCTCAAAGATGAGCTCACAACTCTTCTCTGTCCTTTTTCAATACACCAAATTCACACTCATGGGTGGAGAGGCTTTAAACAATGAGGCACTCTAATATTTCCTGCCTTCCAACCCTTTTTTACTCATAATCTTGGGCAAGAGACCCACATTTCTTGGGCTAAACATGTTCTAACTTACCATTCCCCTCCAAGGAAGCTGCTGCCATTTTTACAGAAAACAAAACAAGTTTAAAAACAAAACAAAACAAAACAAAAAACACTTGCTCAGCTTAGTTACATTTAGCTTAACACATATTTGCAAACTGGTGTTATATAAAGAAAATATACAATGAGCTCTCCAAAACAACCTGCTTTCGCTGCCAGAAAAGGAACACATCTTTGAACCAATCTTCAATGAATCAAGTATAAATAGTGTGGCCCACCGTATATTTTGTTTCTGCCTCCTTTCCATTTGCAATGGCATGTGCAGTGTGTGTAGGCATGCAGCATTCGAATACACAGATCTCTGCCAACAACCGCCATATGCACTGAGGCCAAGTTCATTTATACAACACCAGAATTCAGTTAAGAGTGGAGATAAAAGCAAGCACAGGTGACCATTCAGATTAGGTAGCAGAGAGAACATCTAATTTCAGGGAGGAAAAGGCAGTGGAGATTGAACTCATAGTAAGAATACCTCCTCCTCATTCTCTCAATATGTAGTTCTACGTCCAAAGAATACCAGAAATGCCTATGAGTTGCTATTTATTGGATGCATGGTATCTCTCCATCTGAATGAACGTGCTGCATTTATCTCTATCCTAGAGATGCAGTTTAAAGCTGACTTGTAAACATAGCATCCTGGTAGAGCTCGGAGGAGGCAGATAGTAAGCTCAAGCCCGTTCTATAGATTGGTAAACCGGGGTCCAGAAGAGTTACGTGGACGATGCAAGGCCAATACCTTTAGTCAACAGCTGGGCCAAGGGTAGGACTTAGCTTCCTTTCAGTCTCTAGTCCTACTTACTACTATACTTTGTGTCTCAACTGAGGCAACAAGATCAACAGGCATATTTGTCACCCTAAGGAGCATGGTAAATGTTATTTAACACCTGTGGCCTGTCCTCACATTCATCACACTGTAACGTTGACCCTTTTCCACGTAGCTCAGGAAAAACTGGCATCCAAGGTCAAGGGGAATTAAATGAAAGTGTTTGCTCCTACAAACGAACCTTATCAAAGATGCACAGATTCTGAATATGACCATCCTCTGACAAGACAAACATGCCCTTTTCCTTATTCGGCAATATGAATGAACAGAATTTCCAGTTAGTTTGTTAGTAGGTTAGTTTTGAAATGTCATCCTCTGTCACCTCATCTCTTTCCAAGTGTAAACCTAAGGACTCTAAGTAACCACTCAACACCGGAGCATTGAGATGTCTTTGCCATTTCTGCTCATCTGGGATCCAAATCCTCATACCAGAGTCATTTCCATTGCTTTGCTGCCATCCGCTGACAATAACAATGGGTGCTAGCTGGTTCAGTGCTGAGCCCGTGGATCTAACCCAAGGTGAAGGTACCATAAAATCTATCTGGGGTTTATTGACTTTCTGTAGGTGGGTGGAGCCAAAGGAGAGCCAGTGATGGCTGTAAGAAGGCTCTTCAGAGGGAATTTAACATAAATGTCCAAGGATCAGGAGTCTGAACAATCTTATCTTTGTGTATCTCACATGAGCAGCAGACACGTTTGTCAGAAGTTGAATGCAAAATGAATTTTGGAAAATCAAATAAAAATCATCTAAAGCACAAAAGGATCCACCTTATATAAAGTTCCTGTGCAGCAAAGATTCCTCTTGAATATGAACATATACTTCTGATCTCTCTACTTTGTATATGCACAATTTTATTTGTCAAACTTTATTAAGCAGTGTATACCAGATTCTAAACTCTAAGGGTCAATTTTTGGATGCTGGAAGAAGTGTGAGTGTCAGCGTAGCTAAATGATAGAAGGTTTGGAAAGTTCAGAGAGACTTCAGCTAACCAGAGCTAGGCAAACATGGTGAAGTTTTGGGTGAAGTTGTCATTTTTCATTGTTATACTGGCCCCTTGTCTGCAGTTTCACATACACAGGTCTTCATCCCAAATGGTTATTTGGAAAGATGCTCCAAAGGCTTTGCTACAAACCCAAGACTGTCATCTTTCCAGAACTGATTTTCACTTCTGAGGGTCCCCATGCACACTCCACCTTCATGTTCCTCAAAGGCAGTACTGTACCAGCAATGAGAGAGACGTAATCTCAGGTATGTCACTCATACTTGACATATACAATCAGCCCTCATTGAGGCACACTTCTCTAGGGAACAGAGTCAAGAGTAAGCCATAACAGCTGGTAACAAAACATCACATTGCATGTATGTATTTACACCTGAAGGAGTCTGTCTGAGAATTCTTTACAAACACAACAGCAAAGTCTCCCTTTGCAGAGCTGACTCAAGAGGAGCTGGGAGTGCAGGTCCCCATCGTGTATTCCTGCTACACACCTCCCTAGAAGTGACTCTTTTTCTCAGATATCTGGTATGCCCTCTTTTAAACATTTCCTGCGGGGAATGGACAAATGTTTGGGTTTCTGAATGCAACCCACATGGAAAATAAACAGAAGGCATTAAGAGGTCAGCACAACTGAAATCAAACAGCCGCTGGACGTTCCAGAGAGGAGGAAAACAAGCTTACTGTGAGAACAAGTGCTACGGAAATCTTCAAAGCAAGGTAATTTCCTCATAGCTAATCAAAAGGTGGCTCTAGGCATGTGCAGTTTGGCAGCTTCACCACACAAGAAGTAGTTCTATTTTCAAACAACTAACAGCAGCTTCGGTTTTGGAGACCTCTCGAATGCCTTAGGCAAGTCTTGAAACTTAAACTTTTTGACACACAAGCAGCTATTTATTCATAAAATGTGATGACCATGCTTATTTGGGAGCAGTTCCTTCTGGCTCATTCTCAAAGAAACAACAGTAGAGACTGTTGGTTTTTGTGGTTTGACCTAAATGCAGTATGGAACTAATCGCTTCATACACCCAAGATACATAGCTTAGGTCAAGATTGAAGAGTCTTTGGAATTGATTTCTATGGACTTACTTTCGACATCTTGCTTTTGCTGTCTCCAGTTAAAAATGCCAAATTATTAATTTCATTCTGAATCACAAAATTTTGCTCTTCCCTCTTGAAGTTCTAAGTGGGGGGTAGGGGAGAAATAAAAAAGCCAACATTACAAGAATGTTTTCTGAGGTCTGTACCTTTCACAGCCATCTCTAAATCCAGGGCCCACATGTTCCTTACGTGAGATTTGCACCACAGGATGAAGACCTCTGCCACCATGCGGAAGAGCTGGTCAGAATCAGCATCGGGACTTTTGAGCCAGTTCGATCTGAAGTAAAAAGTAAATTGATATGCATATGAAATTCAGCAATGATTAAAAGAGTCACACTAAAAATTCTATCAACTTTGGGTGTGTACACTTATCCAGATAAAACTACATTCCCACCCAGAGGCAATCTTCAGAGAGACTAAGTATCAGTACACTCCTTACATGCTTGTAGGCATGTAATTGTAGATACTGCTGAAGGACCTACAATAATCATTTCCATCCTTACCAAAGGATTCAAGGGTTATCTTAGCAAACAGATGTCAGAGAACAACATTTCAATTTTGTCAAGGGTAGTTTTTTTTTTTTTTCTTTTTTTAAACAGATGAGGTGATTAAGGTTACACTGTATTTTGGGACAGGCCTCCTTTAATCCCTAAGGCTAGCAAGACTAGACTTGGTCACTATAACACCTAATCTTGTCATTGACACTTGACATTGTCAAGCCTCTGAAATATGGAGCACTCTAAAACCAGTTAAGGCCTCACACCCTTTCTTCTCAAAGCCAATTTTATGAATGAAATTTGTAAGGCAACAGATTTTCCACTGCTATTTTAAGTATATAGGCAGAAACCAAACATTTCCTATGTCCTCTGAAATGGTTTAGAAATTCCCTATTTATATAATATGTAATATAAAATTTGTAATACATAATATATATATTTATATATATGAAATTTATATATAGTCTTTTCATTTTTTTTCTTTTTCTTTTTTAATTATAAACCAGCCCAGGTTAAGAATTTCACAGTGGTGGCAAGAAGGCAAAATTGCAGAAGAATTCAGTCACTTCTTACAAGTTGGTGTATCCCTAACTATCTTACATATTTGAGTTTAATTATATTTTGAAAGGGCTAGATATTGCCGTTTTCAAATATCGGTGCAGAGTAACACAGTACAAGTTAAACTGTCTACCATCTTTCTTTGGTTAAAGAAAACTGGTTCTCATGAGTGCTCTGAAAAATCCAATGTCCCTTATTAGTGCATGCAGAGTAACAGCTATCAAAAGCCAGTTCCCTAAGCCTTGGGACATTGCTCTGAATTGTCGTGGGCAGCCTATACCTTCTGCTCATTCGTGGAGAGCAACAGGATAAAGAAGAAAGGTGAAGACTCATGAGGCCAAGACTGTCTTTGGACCCCTCTCTCAATTCCTTACTGCCGAGGCTGAGTTTCAGCCTAATAGACATTCTTGTCTCATCTTTCTTGGGTTCTACTTCACTAGTCTTTCCCGTACATGGCAGACATTATAGGTTGCCTACCCAAAACTCATCCTCCTCTTCTTAGGAGCAAAAGCCCATTTTATTCAGGGTGGCATTGTGCCCTGCTGAAGACCACATTACCCAGCCTCCCTTGAGGGATAGCTACTATGTAACTAAGTTCTGAACAAAGACATGGAAGTGGAAACTGCTGGATGGACCTTCTGGAAAAGCTCTCTAAAAATGCCTCGGATAGCTGAGGATGCCTGTGCCTTTCCCCTGTTGCTTTCATGCTTCCTGTCTGGAATGAGAATATGATGGCTTGAACTCTAATTGGCACAGTGCATCATAAAGTAACTTCAAAGATGGAAGCCAATGTTAAGGATGGAAAGACAGAGGAGTTAGGCTCTCTAATAAGGAGCAATCATACTGGCCCTGGAAACCTTTAGATTTCTTTTATGTGTAGAGATTTAACTTCTCATTTCTCTAAGCCACTGTAATCAGGTATCCATTATTAGCAGCCAAATGCAATCCAAACTTGAGGCTTGAGATTGGTAATGCTTTCTGATTTCATTCATATGATTTTTCAGGAGTGCTTTTTCTGGATCAAACGTCAACTTTGGTCACAACTGCCAGCCGTTCATTCCTCAGTGTTTAGCTTGAAATGAGCTTTGTAAGTGTGCACTATTCCCTGAGTGGGAAGAGGTGAGGGGTCACATACCATCCTGCCACGGAAAAGGACAGCCACAGGGCGTATGGGCAGCAGGGGCTCTGCAAACAGGTGAGGTCAATATTCCCTCACAGGAGACAGAAAAGGATTCTGATCCCTTCGCCTTCATATAGGAATGCAGTTTCAAGTGAATAAATTTTGTTTTCAATACCCTTCTTCTTCTAGGAGGCAAATCTTCACTCTGTATTTCTAGTGAGGTCCTTCTCTCAGGTTTAGAGTGCTAGGTGTGAATGAAGAATACCTCATTACATGTGTCCCCAGGCACACAAACTCTCTACCTCTCTCAAATCAGAGGAAAATGGCATTGGCAGGTGAATAGAAGATCCTGACCTCACTCCTCCTATTTGCCCTTCTCCTTTCTGCCCCCAGATGAGGCAACCGGGCTCATCTCCTGCCTGCTCCCAGTCTCCCAGAATCCAGATCTCTCTCAATATCCAGACACCTGTCCTTTTGGAGATACCGAACTGATATATAGTTTTTTTTTTTTTTTAATCATCTGCACTGTGTGCTGCCAAAAGGCAGGTGGAACATTCTAGGCTGTAGGTGGGGAAGAAGATTGGTTTTAGAGGCAATGGGGGCGATGGCTGAAGCAACCCCAATGGATGAAATTACCGAGCATGTTAACAGAAAACAAGAAGAACAGAATAAAATCTTGGATGACTTCAAGAGTAAAGAGAGTGAGATTTTCACTTTCAAACTGACAAGTTATCAGGTTTTCGAAGAAAGTAAAGCCAGTTATCAAGCTTTCAAAGAAAGTAAAGCCATGCTCCTATGTCCATGGTCAGGTTGCCGGAGTTAGAGCTGAGGGCTTATCTCAACTTTATTCCTAAGCCTCCTGCAGAGGACACAGCCCGAGGCAGTCACCGCACAGCATTTACTCAGATTCCCTTCTGTAGTCTGAGAGATGGTTTTTCACCCCAAGCTGCATGTTTAAAGGTGCTCATTTTTGTGTTCCGAGTGTTCCTGATTGCCAGAAAGGAGGCTGAGAAGCCATTGACTCTGGTGGAGAGATCTGTTTAACCTGTGCTGACATATGTCCTGCACAAGGAGATAGCCAGCTATTTTGCCCAGCTCCGACCACACTATACCTGGAGTTCTTGCTTATTCTGTATCAGCTTTGGACTGAAGATTAATGAACAGAAGCTTCTGTTCAGAACAGTGTTCCAAATGGCAAAGAAACTTGAAACATGGCCATGACTGGGCCGAAGGAAGTAGAAAGGTTTAATGTGACCAGGAAGAACAGGGAGGAGGACAGGACAAGATGGCTCTCTTCAATATTTAAAGAGGTGCCATGAGAGACTGGAACAGTTTTGTGAGAAAAGAAAGGGGGTATTTATTCATCTGGTTACAGGTAAGATGAAGTGACCCCTCTTCTTCCTGCCAACTCCACACTCCCATAATTCCAAGCCAGCAATTCTACTGGTGAAGAAAGTACTCAAAGAAGGTAAAGGCATACACCTAAGAAGGAAGTATTTCTAAGCTAGGCTCCAGTGGCCATAACGTTCTCTGGTGCTCCGTGAAGAACGGGCTGAAAAGTCGGGATGAATGAATTAATGATGATCTCAAAGACTCTCTGACATTGCCATTTTTAGCAACTGTCAAACACTGTGTAAGGAGAATACACTCTATCTTGAGTTTGGTTGTCAACAGTGACAAATGCAATTAAAAAGCTATTCCAGGAGCAACCTTACTCTGCTTTCATTTTTGTTTTTACCTCACACTCTGACAAATTCCCTCTCTAAACTGCTAATGTCATTATACTATCGGAAATGACGAAAACAATGATCCTCAAACCAGAGTTTGTTTTGCGAGAGTAAGGTTTCCCACAGACAGTTAAGGGATTTTATTATGTATATAGTAAATGTAAAGCATTTATTTCGAAAGGCTAAATATAATTAATTATTTTAAACAATAAGCACAATTTGCCTTCTAAAATAAACGCTAAATGGGCATATCCAGACCTATTGCCTGCCCATGACAGAATGGCTTCCAACCCAAAAGTTAGCTATGCTCCCCCAAATAGTCCTAAGTCCTTTCAATATCTACAACAGAGTATTTTAAAATTAAACCTTTTCAAATTTACGTGTTAAGGACTTTAAATTTTAAGAGGGCGCAGTATAATAAAAATCCATTTGGTCCTTGCTCTCCCCTAGGACTAATAATCCTTTGTTCTTCTGCTTGCTCACAGACATTAGCCCCCACCATGTCCTCACCTTCCTCAACATGCTGCTGAAATTCCATGGTCAATCGTTACGAATATTCTCTTCTATACACCCTCAACTCCCTAACCTATTTCTCTTTGTCATACTCACACTGCAAAACCCCGACCTTGGTTACATCCAACGCTTTTCCTACTCTGGGCCTGGCTCTGGGATGAACTGGCTGGAGAAAAAGACAACCTGGTGATGGGTCTCACTTTAAGTTCATGACCACAGATCTCAGGTGGGGCCCTTAATGCTGCCTGGCAATCACATGACACTGTTCTGACCCATCTACTCTCTCTCCCTCTCACTGGCTATCACCACACACTTTCTCTTTACTCCTCAAACCTCCAAACATCTTATCCCCATCCTCAATATCAGCTGATGATCCTGCTTCCTACTTCACTGAGAAAATGGAAGCTATCAGGAAAGGACTCCTACAGACCCCAGACATAATGTGTATATGTGTGTGTGTGTGTGTGTGTGTGTGTGTGTGTGTGTATCTGCCAGCATCAGCACCTACACTCCCTGCCCCCCCTGCTTGTTGTTGTGGATAAACCATCTAATGCTGACCCTTGCCTGTGTAGAGAACGTTGCGTTAGAAATTATCTCTCTCACTCTTACAAGATAAATTTCCCCTTCTCTACTAGATCATTCCCACTAATGAAGAGACAAGCTGACAAGTCTCCCGTCTTAAAAACTCTTCTTTTGACCTTACTTCTACCTCTAGTTAGCATCCTGTTTTTCTGCTCCTCTTTGTAGTAAAATTCTTTGAACAAATTGTCTGTACTTCTCTCTCCAAGTCTTTTTCTCCCATTTTCTTCCAACTTACTCCAAAGAGGCTTTACTTCATCTCTCCATTCCAACTGCTCTTGTCTAGATCACCAATGACCTTCACTCATCATTCTTCCCTCCTGGAGACGGTCTGTGAAGTTGGCACCCAGGACATACCATTCTGTTGGGTTTCCTCCTGTCTCATGGGTTGTTCCTCCTCAGCCTCTGCCATCAGTTCCTCCTCTTCTGCCTGACCTCTTGATGTTGGAGAGCACAAGGGCTCAGTCCTTGGAACTCTTCTCTCCCCCCCACAATTCTTTCTCTCATCCAGTCTCATGTTCTCCAATATGTTAATGACTTCCAAATTCCAATGGCTACAACAGAACTCTCTCCTGAACTCTGGACACATATATTCAACTGCCCACTCAACATTTTCATTTTTATATTGAATAGGCAACCTAAGTGTAACATATCCAAAAGTGATTTCCAGATATTCCCCTTAAAAAATATCTGTACCCACAATCTTCTCCTACTCAACTGCTGGACGTTCCATTCTTCCATTTGCAAGAATAATCTTTGACCCTCCTTTCTTCTCTCATTCCCAATTTGGAAGTCCTAAGGGCTCTAACTTCAAAATAGACTCAGAATCTGCCATCTTCTATCAACCTTTATTGCTACAACCCTGGCTCCAACCATCAGACTTTTTTTATTGTGGTAAAATACAAAATTTGCCATTAGTGACATTTAGTACATTCATAAGGTTGGGCAGCCACTATCATTATCTAGTTTCTGAACATTTTCAGGACTCCAAAAGGAAACCCCAATCCCATTAAGCAGGTACTTCCTGGTCCCCCCTCCCCCCAGGACCTGGCAACCAGTAACTGGCTCTGTCTCTAAGGACCCCCCCCATCAGCTCTTGACTGGATCATTGTGAACCTCCCAACTGGTCTCCTCATCCCCCTATTTGCCTCTATGCTGTGCTCAAAAAGTGAATCTGATCACATCACAGAGTAGCTTAAAGCGTCCACCAACTTCCCTTCTCAGAATAAAAGCCAGAGTCTTCACAATGGCCTCTAAGGGCCTACACTCTTGGCCCCAAATTGCTTTTCTGACATCTCTTCCCTTCCTCCCTACTCCTCACTCTCCTCCACCCCAACATACTCCTTCCTCAGGGCTTACTCCACATGCTCCCTCTTCCTGGGAATATAACCCTTCTCAGACCTGCATGGTTTCCCACTTCATCTCTTTGCTCAAGTATTGCTTTCTCAGTAACAGTATATCTATCTATCCATCCATCCATCCATCATCTGTTTAAAATGTTTATTTATTTTGAGAACGAGCAAGAGAGAACACATCAGTGAGCGGGGGAGGAGCAGAGAGGGAGAGAGAGAGAATCCCAAGCAGGTTCCATGCTGTCAGCGCAGAGCCTGACGTGGGGCTTGATCCCAGGAACTGTGAGATCATGACCTGAGCTGAAATCAAGAGGTGGATGCTTAACTGACTGAGCTACCCAAGTGCCCCAGTAACATTCTATTTAAAACTGTGACTCCACCCACCTGGGGCACTCTTAATTCTCTTTAACCTTGCTTTGTAGAATTTACTTATCTAAGTAAAGTATATCATTAAGTATGTAAGTACTTATTTTGTTTATTGTCTGTGTGCCTTACTTTCCTACCACAATGAAAGCCCTTAGGCCAGATATCTTTGTTTTGTTCACTCTTGTCTCCCAATGCCTCGAACAGCACCTGACACACAGTAATATCTGTTGAATGAATATGTGACAGAACAGCAGAGGGGAAGAAGTGGGTTACTTCTGCCCCAATCTGACCAATTCCTTCTTAGCTACAGTAGCATGTGAGGATAGAAGGGGTGGCCATGTCATTGACCATATGGAGTCGCTGGCCAAGGAAAGCGCAATCCAGAGGTCCTACACCCGGAATTTTCTCTTGGAGGGGCTGGGGTAGGTGGGGGTAGGAGCCGTGACTCCCTCTCTCACCTGTAACACAACCCCACACCACCTTTCTACTCTGTGGACAGGCTGCCCCAGGTCTCCCACATACCTGTTGTTGTCCACGTAGCGGATGAGCATGGGGTAGAAGGCGTAGAGGTCTCTGCAGAGGACTGCAAACTCATCCAGGATGAGGAGCTCCGCCTCCTGAGTGTCTCCTTTGGTGTCGGCCTTCAGCTGCTCCTCCTCCTGCACAGTCTTCACAGCCTTTTTCTTCAGCTTCTCCAGAGTTGGGATGAAGTGGCTTTTCAGCAGGTCCGGCCTGGCTTTGCTGATGATTGGCTGGGCATACACTGTGTTTGCAAACAAAAAGCCTCCCCCTCATTTCACACATTACAACAATTTATAAAAGGAAAGAGGTGATCCTGAAAGGTGAGGCTGTGACAATCCATCAACTCAAGATAGCCCCTGACTCTTGTTCCCTTCCTTAGTGGCCCGCTTGCTCTCAGGAAGCCACAGGTGGGGAATGGAGCCACAGGACAAGGTCCCTATTCCTGTTCTGCTTGTCCAGGCCACAGGGAGCCCCTGCCACCCCTGACCTTCTCAGGCATGCCTGCTGTTTGCCACACTCTTAGCTCCTTATCATAGTCTTAGCACGTTCATCCTGGTTTGGGCTTACTAACAATATTACCAATTCCTTGAATGGAGCCTTTCCCCCCTAATAACCAGCTCTGTGCTGAGCCAAAAGTAGGCACTCAGTGCTATGCTTTCTGGTTATTTTATAGAAGAAACTCCTGTTAAAAATATATTAACCCACCCACAGTTCTCACTCTCCAATGTTTGAAAACTGCCAACTCGCTGCCTGGGGGGCTCCTCTGGGTCCTGAGGAAGCTAGATCAACTAATTATCTGGTATAATGAATGGAGGGAGAGGTTGGGGTGGCCACCAGAAGTCAAAGAGCAGATACAGTAATCAGTGGAACTTGGGACTGTGATTCTGGGCCTCTTAAAGAGCAAGATAAAACTTATGTGTCATACCCTTTTCCTTAAATGGAATATCCTCTTGGTCCAATTTATTATAAAGATCAGAATCAGAGTAATTATGAAAGAAATAAGTGAAATAAAATTAATAAGAGTCAAGAGCCAATGCCAAAGTGCATGGTGTACGTTTTGTGCATTTCAAGGTTTCTTTAGCTTGGGGCATTTCAACCGGAAATAACCTACATTCTGGCACTTTTTCTTTTAAATCTGCCTTATTTTTCACTTTCACAAAAATGACCATTACAGAAAAAGGAGACGAAGGCAGCTTTTGAAGGCAGCTTTTGCTGAGATGCATCAACCGAGAAGCTGAAACTCAGCGCTTTGAGAGCCATTCACATTCTATACCTTGCCCTGCCCGGAGGGTTACTTCTGCTTTGGACCCGTAATCAGAATGGCTATTCCAGATGTGGGTGAGATGGGGTTACAACTTAAAATCACTTTTTTTTTTGGTGCCAGCAATTAAGTGGCCTGAGATATGGATACCCCTGTGGAGTAACAAGTCAAGTTCAACTGCCACCAGCACCCCTTGTGCTGTGACATCTTTCCTCTCTGCACCTCTAGGGAGCTGAAGGAGCCTGTCCTTCCGCCTGCTTCTGTCCCTGAATCCCTCATGAATTACAAATTAGAGCTTCTCAACAAATTGCCTTGGGGTTGACAATGCTCTTGGGCTAGACAATGCTCTTGGGCTAATGGGTCAGAAAGGAACCTCAACTTTATTTACTTATATTGTTCACAGAACCCTGCACCATCTAGTAGCTATGGGCACCTATAATATTGATAATTCCAGTCTCGGTTCATTTCAGAGACAGGAAGGGGGTAGGAACTTTTCTTCCTTGGTCTTGCAGAGGAATACCTTCTCATTTGCCTGGGAAGATAAATATCTAAGGTTGGGTTAATAGCTCCCTTTGGCCCAGTCACTGTGTCTCCTGATCCAGGGGATGGCATGGGTGAAAATGCCACCATGGAGCTGTCTACACTGTAGGTTGATGAAAGGCAATGGCTTCCCCTTGGCTTCTGTCTCCTCAGACTTTGCTTTGACAAGAGGACACTAAATATTCATGGTTTCCTGACTGTGGGAAGTATGGTTATTCATTTTCCAAGCCTTTCCTTTTTTTTTTTGAGCTTGCTTTAGGAACAGAAAATCAGCTAACAAAATTCATTAAAAGCCTATTGCATGCAAGCAGTTCTAGGGGGACACAGATATAATAAACAAAAATCCCAAAGTGATGCTGCTGTGAAGCTAAATTAGAGAGTGTCTTAGAAAGCATAACGTGAAATACAAATGCTAGCAATCTGAGTACAGCTCAGATGGGAGTGAGTTTTCTACATGTACAAAACACACAGAATCACTTACCAGGAAAATATCCACAATTATTACTGTAAGAGCAAACGGGAGTCTTAAGTACCAAAAGCAAATAAAGCAATGAACATCTGAGTCAGGCAGAGTGTATCGAGAAGGGCTTCCTGGAGATTCGAGGGACTTGGCTTAGGTGAGGAGTGAGCAAGAGGCATTTGTTCTAGGAAGCTCTCCAGGGGAAAACCTTTTTGCTGTTAAATAACTAAGATGGGGAGGGAGACTAGTTTAAAGATGGACTAAGATGAAAAGAAAACACAGGCACCCTGGCCTTGTGCTGGGGAAAAGAGGCATTTGTGGTACCTGCGATGCGCTTCATCCAGGATGCCTCGTCGATGCCCAGGTTGTTGTTGATGATTTTCAGAATGTTTCCCAGGATGACACTGAGGTGTTCAGAGGTGACCTTGGTGCACCAGGGCCCCGTGCTGGGGGGCAGGTGCTCCGGCCCCCGCTCCCACCAGTAGGACAGGTAGTTGCACAGCATGGGCAAGATCACCTCGATGACGTGGGGCATCTCCGTGTACCGGGCCCCTGACTCGGCCAGGTCGCTGATTTCCTTCATCAGGCCTTCCAGCTGAGGGATGTCAGGACACATCTCTTCCACTGTGTCTGGCATCCCCAGAACTGACCAAGAGGGTACAGGAAGAATACAGGGACAGTAATTCAAAAGCACAAATAATGCAAACTTCCCTGTCTTCCCCACCCTTCCTTTGGTCTTGAGACATTAAGTTTCCACCCTCGAGCTCCAGATGAGTGAGCACTGGATATGGGGGAGTTTCTGTCCTCAGGTGTTTGTGTAAAGATGGTGGCCTCCAGAGGCTGGATTATCTTCCCAGATGCCATACTCAGGATAGAACACTTCAACTTAATGCCAAAGGAGCATCACAGAGACAGCTGAGGGACATTTCCTAAGACTTCTCTGAGATAAAGCCAGTCTCTTGACATCTCCCTCTCTGCCCTACTGCATGCATAGCACAAAAGACAATACTAGAAGGAGAAAAGCAACTAATCTGTGTTTAGTTGAAAACATGTAGAGTTCAGTCATCTGGATCTCTGTACTGGTTAGAAAAGGAAAAGAAACCCCTCTCATCAAATATTCCTTCAGCTGGACCAGAGACAACATTACCTTCCATAGGTTGAAATTTGGTGGTGGTGGGGGTGGGGGGGGGGATTGTATTTGAGTTAATTTCTGCATTTCCAACAGAAGTTATTGATGACCTGTGCCAAGACTTCCTGTCATGCTTAAACCTTTTTGTTTCTGAAGGCTTCTATGTGAGGAAGAGTGATTAAGCCCCACCTTTTCCTCACACTGAAGACTGAGGTCACTTCACTGAATGCGGACAGACAGGATGATGTGGCAACAGATGGAGTTCAATGTGAAATTGAGGAAGGCTGTCAGATACAAGAATCAAAAACAGAAGCAGCCAGGGGATATCCATCCTGTTCTACAGGGCAGACAAGGAGAGACTGGAAGCATCCTGAGGTTCTTAAAGGGTGAGAAGATTAGCAGGGACTCTGAAAGCAGAGCAAGCCCACAGCTCTGTCTCCTCCCCTGCCCCCCATCTGCCTACTTCACCTGGACCCAGGACACACATCCTATGCAGACTCCACCCACAAGCCAAACTTCTCACACTGCGGCCAAAGCATCAGGCACCACAGGGGCGAGGGAATCTGAGAAGCCACAGGAAAACGGGGAGCACTTTTCTGGAACATCAGTCCCACTAGATGAGTCGAGGAAATTATTTTTGATGCTTGGAGAAAAATGCGACGTTCTCATGAATTTCAAAGGACAAAGTGGAAGACTTCAAATAAAATCTTATCTTTTGTGAATTGAGTTATGTCTGCAGGCCCTTTGCCATTGCGGTTACCGCTGGCTGGAAGTCTTCCTTCTCTATCATTTAGGTATATAGGAACTGAAGGGTTAATGAGTAAGAGAGGTCAGACAAATTCTGTGGCCTTTAGAAATACTGGTCAGTTGAAAGGAACCATTTTGATTTCTTCCTTGATTGTACTTTCCGGAGCAGAGATATAGGACAATGCTGGCCATCGTTGGAGACACTAAATCTGCAGCTGAGACAAGTGAGTCTATTGGATGGCATGGACTGTTGCAAAGCAAATGATACGCAGGAGCCTCCCTGCTATGGAGGAGGCCCCATGAGTTCCTAGCACTCTTTGCCTAGTGACGACTTTTTGCTGCTATCACTGTGGCTAAAGATCTCTCTTCCTTGAAAGTCCTAAGGGGACCAATGTCCTTTAAAATCCAGACAATTCTGGGCCCCTGGGTGGCTCAGTGGTTAAGCCTCCGACTCTTGATTTTGGCTCAGGTCATGGTCCCATGGTTCCTGGGATGGAGCCTGGGGTCGGGCTGTGTGCTGACAGTGCAGAGCCGGCTTGGGATCCTCTCTCTGCCTCTCTCTCTGCCTCTCTCTCCCCCACTTGCACTTGCCTGCTCGCTCTCTCAAAATAAATAAATAATTAAAAAAATTAAAAAAAAATCCAGACACTTCAAAAGGATTAGTAGCATGAGAGCCAGAGAATGTGACACCCCTGTGATTTGCAAGGGAAGGGAATTATAAGGGTCAGACATGGCTTACTGCCAGTGGTGGTCATGTGCAGAGAAGTCTAGTCTGTGGACACTGCAGCAGAACAGCCACCAGGGGCGACATCAACATGGGGGTCTGGAGGAGCCTCACAAAGTAATTTTACATATACAAGAAGTTAGAGACCGGGAAGTCAAGTTGTAATTTTACATACACAAGAAGTTAGAGACCGGGAAGTCAAGCTTTTTATCTTGAAACTCTGCACGTAGAACAGTGCCAACTGCCACAGATGGAAGTGAAGTTTACAACTATTGGCCGTGACATTATAATTAAGGCAGCTCAGGTGTTTGTGTTTAAATGTCACACAGACAATACATCACCATGGACACTTTCTTCCCCTACCTAAGAAAAGAGTTGCTTGAGGGTGCTGCACTGGCATCATTATAATGACCTTTAAAAGTTATTTATATGTAATTGGTCCTTGAGTGAAAGAAACGTTTGTGATTCAGATGGTGTTTTATACTCTTAATGCCACATAACAAACCCAAAGAATGAACGCTGCTGAAAAACAGCCTCGGCTAGGTCCTATTAGAATCAGACACAAGGGGAGCCTGGGTGGCTCAGTTGGCCAAGTGTCCGACTGACTCTTGGTTTTGGCTCAGGTCATGACCTCGCAGTTTGTGAGTTCAAGCCCACATTGGGTTCCGTGCCGACAGCCTGGAGCATGCTTGGGATTCTCCGTCTTCCTCTCTCTCTGCCCCTCCCCAAACCCACTTTGTCTCTCTCAAAATGAATAAATAAACTTAGGAAAAAAGAATCAGGCACAAGACTGTTGGAGTTATCATTAGAACATACTTCCCTTTCATCTCTAGATCAGTGGTTCTCAAAGTGGGGTTGTCCCACCAGTAGCATCTGGAAACTTGTCAGTCCCGATCTCCTGAGTTAGAAACTTTAGGGGTAGCATCCAGCAATCTTTGTTTTACTAAGCATTCTGAGTTAGCTTCTCAAGTCAGATTTTCTCCACCAGGCAGCTCTTTCGTAAGGCGGCATGGGAGAGCACCACCTCTTTGTGTAAACAGACATCTCACATGGGACCTGGGCCACCGCTCTCTCTGGACGACTGCTCCAATAAGGGCATGGAAATAAACTGGCTGGTGACTAGGGTATCTTGTTTGATAACCTGATTAACAGACCACTGCTGCCCATAACCAAAGGTTTATCTAATTTTGAATACCTAGAAGATACTAGTATTCACCTTTTCTAGGCCTATCTTAATTTCTGGATGAATCAGAAAATGCTCCAGGGTCTTACAGAAGAGTTACTAACATGAGGAAGTGTTGGCAAAACACCAACTGTCCATTAATAGAGATGTCCCATTGACTGAAGCCTTCATAAATCAGCTCATATTTCTAAACCAAAGGCTCACATCATTCGTCACCCTATACATTCCTCCCCCACCTTGGTCCCTCGGGGCCACTCACTTTGTATAATGAATGAAGTCTGCTTTCTTAGGGTCCATCAAGCCTTCAGTCATTCTCTCGCTCCAGGCTAACCTGATTATCCCAGAATACATATTCATGTATGCTCTACTTTTCAAGAGGCGCACTGGTCAGCATTCCCTCTGTCGATTAACTGAATGATGGAAAACATGGACTCAGGGGACTGGGACACATCCCACAGTGTGTCACTGATGGATGGAAAATTGTGTCATCTCTAATCACACCCTTCTCTCTTTTTCTCCCTGTGGAGTATGCAATGATTTATATTTATTTTTTATTTATGGATATGTCTTACTAAATAAAGGTCAAGTATATCAAATAAGAAGGAACAGGTTTCTAATCGCCCTTGAGAAGAACAACAGGACAGAGTCATTCCCTTGCTTACCAGAGCCCATTCAGGGTTTCCCCCATCTTTGTCAAGTTCTGATTTTACCCTCTACTGTACGTCTATGAGCTGAAGAGCGGAGTAGGCCTATTTCCCGAGGCACAGCTCTACACCCTGGTCAAACAGAGACACAGGATTTCCTGAATCACAGTTGGGGCAGATCAAACACCTAGCACTCTCATGAGTGGGCCCATATCCCTTTGGAGCCGGGGAGGAACACTTTACCTGGCACCTGCCTACAGAGGTCACAGCTCTTTCTCAACATTACCAGAGCCTGCTTAGTGGTTCAGCTCCCATGTTAGCTGCAAGATGTGACTCATTTGGTATCAGGAGAGGGTGGAGAAAAACAAGGTTAGAGATCTATTTCTGCTAGTCTTAGAAAGGGGAAAAAGGGTAAGGTGAGGCTGAGAGGGTTGGGAAATTAGAGATTTCACATGAGACTTTGGCAAGCTGAAGCATCTGGGCAAGGTTTTCTCTTGACTCAATCTGGGAACACTCCTCTCCCCTGTATTCTAGCTCAGGACCAGAACTTTATTTTTTTATTTTTTTATTTTTATTTTTTGGACCAGAACTTTATTAAGTGGCCTTGTCTAAACTGGCCTGGTCGTCATTTCTGGGGACGATGTGCTTCTTTTATCTGAAGTATCAAGAACAAGTGGGAATAAAGCCACTGTGGCTTAGTACTCTGTATTCTTACATGCAGAGAAGAGAGTGACAAAGGAGTGTAACATGAATGCTTACTCTCCAAACTCTCTTCCTCAGGATCTCATATCAGTTTGAAAAGGGGGCTTGACTATGATGAATTGCTACACAGTCTAGTCATCTACTGATACTGTAAATCAATATTTTAAGAAAATATTGGTTCTTAATAGGATAGGCTCTGGTCTGAAATGGCTATGTTTTTTTCTTCAGCAATATTGATTAGGACCATAGGTGTGGTAATTTTTGCTTCATGTTACATCAAATTATCATAGTTCTTTCTAGTTGGAGTCCAAGTTTCATTCAAGCTCCCTTGTTTGAAGTTCCTTTGTTCTATTCCACTGACTTCTAGTAGGATCACAGTTCATCCATATATGAGGACTCTCGCTCCTAACTCCCCAGCAGCAGGTGTATAACCTGCCTTGGATTCCAGTTTCAGGGTGTTTTAGAATATGGGGGGTGGGGGGTGGGGAACTTTTTCTGTAAAGGACCGGATAGTAAATATCTGCAAGCCAGACAGTTTTTTCCACTGTGAGTTAACTCTGCGCCTATGGTTGAACTGAAGCAGAATGTGCCACTCAAAAATATGCCTCTTTGGCCTAAGGATTGTTTGGGCTGATTTTTTTTAAGAATCTACAAACACAGGAAGAAGCTCTGAAAATAGAGAAGTTATCCTTGTGTAAGAGAAATCTAAATTTTATAAAGGAAATTTACATTAGAATGGGGGAGTGTACCAGGAAGTGAGCTATTTACCAGAGATCACCTTTTCATCTGAGAGACTCAACTACAGGGCAGGGCACACGTTTACCAAATGTTTCTACTTTTTCCCTTTCTATGAATTGCCTTCCTCCTTTTGAACTCCCAGAGCCCTATCCCTTTCCTTAGCTCTGAATGGGGTGTCTATAATTCTCAATTGTTTGGCTGCATTTGGAGTCTCATGTCTTTGTGGGGCTCCTGTAAGTACTCGTATATATATAATTAATTTTTTTTCTCCTGTTAATCTCTGTTTTATGGGTGGGGGCCTCAGCCAAGAACAATTAACAGTAGAGTGAAAATGGGGTGCCTGGGTGGCTTAGTTGCTTGAGCATTCGACTTGGACTCAGGTTGTGATCTCACAGTTTGTGGGTTCAAGCCCTGCGTCAGGCTCTGTGCTGACAGCTCAGTGCCTGGAGCCTGCTTCAGATTCTGTGTGTCCCTCTCTCTCTGCCCCTCCACCACTCATGCTGTCTTGTTCACAAATAAACATTAAAAAATTTTTTTTAATAAAGAATAGAGGGGCACCTGGGTGGCTGGGTCGGTTGAGCATGCAACTTGGGCTCAGGTCATGATCTCACTGCTCATGAGTTTGACCACCACATGCGGCTTTGTGCTGACAGCTCAGAACCTGCGTTTCCCTTTCACTCTGCCCACCCCCTCTCGTGTTCTGTCTCTCTCTCTTTTTAAAAAAAAAAAAGAATAGAGAAAAAATTATTTTCCTCTCCCCCACATGGTGCTAAAGTGGCCACAGACAGTATGTAAATGAGGTGTGAGCATGTCCCATTAAAATACTATTTACAACAATAGGCAGCAGGGCCAGATTAGGCCCATAGCCATAGTTTGCCTACTGCTGTTCTAGAACTTAGTGTGTCAGTATTCCCGTTAACTTCTCTTTCTTGTACAATCTCAATCCCCCCTGGTGTTTTTCTATGATTTTCTATGATGATAGATAGCATGGGGTCATCCTCTTTATAAACACAGCCTCTCCCTGGACTTGGAAAGTATAATTAGGTTACTAGTGCACATATGCTTCTTCTGATGAGGATCTGGAGAGGAACCGTAATAAAGCGGTCATATCCCCAGGTGAAGAAGGGCACTTGAGACCCAGGGTAGACTAGAAAGCCTAAGGTTTTAGGATGGAAGGGATTTAAAATCCAACCACATTGTATGGAAGAGGAAGCCAAAGTCCAGCGTACTTTGTTATACGTACTTGCCCAAGCCCATTTTTCTAGTAAGATGGAGACATGACGCATGTCTTTGACCTCCCCTCTCCTCTCAGACCACATAAACCCAAAGTTCTACAAGGCTGCTGTTCCCTGCCTGGGTGGCCTTCCTTCTTGGATGCTCTCCTCTCAACATATGGATTGATGACCCCTGAGGGAAGATACTTACTAGACCTCTCTCTGGGGGTTTTGGTGTTGAAGACTGAGAGTGGATTGTAGCGGTTAAGAGTGGGCTCCAAAAATGCCACTGGTATGGCAGCTGCCAGTGAGGCCAGACATTCTCCAAGGGCAGGACGTTGCCTGGAAAGAAAGAAGTCCATTTAGAAGTGGTAACACCATATGCTGGCCCCATGCACTGTGGGCCAGGCCCCTTTCCCAAGATGTCTCATAGATTACTCTACTGGACATCCTTGGGTCCTGGGGTCAGCAAGATTACATACACTTTTCCCTCCCCATCTTTCTCTGGACACTGATCAGTGGCATGGTCTCACCACCTGGAAACTGGTTCTTAAGTGGCTGAGACAATACAATAACACACTATGTAGCTTTGTTCTTCTCTCCCAGCATTTCTGAGACCAAGTTTTGCAGGCATCCAAGCTGAATTTGATCCTCTCTTTGTACTCAGAATGTTTTGAAATCATCTGTGTAAGTTCTCTGTGTCTATTCCCTGCTTTGGATGGAGCCAGTGTCCAGCAGAAGAAACAGTAGACAATGGGGCAAAAGCAACAATAAGACACAAAAGAAAAACCTGCCTTGCAAGAGAAACGTCAGATCCTAAAGCTCTTTGCTTGATTTAGAGGAGAGACCTCTAATACCTGTTCCTTCTCACAAATACTCTATACAAATATGTGAGGGTCCACCATGTATAAAGCTCTGGGTCTCAAGTCTTTCTGTGAAACAAGCACCCAAACAAAAAATGCTTAGGATTCCTTGTTCAGATTTCTAGTTCTCCAGCTGAAAGAACTTGCCCTTGCCTGCCTGCTAACCAAGTCTGCAAGCCTAAGTGATGAGAACTAGCCACTGGCTGGTCAAAGCAGGTCTGGTACTGAGATAGTGCTTCCCTTTCCCAGGCCTGGGCTTAGTCTTGGAGTTGTCCTGGCTAGCCTTGCAGGTCCTGCTAGTGAGACAATACAGTTACAGTGCTGTCTTGAAGGGTCCTGTATGGGCACAGACACCTGTTGCTTTCTAATGAATGAGAGACCAGGACCATCTGTTTTTTAGTCGTCAGTATCTTCTGTCAATTACTGGCATTGGATGACAGTCAGACTACAAACCTGTTATGTGAGTTACACATGTGATGTCAGTTCCCAAATAAGGAGAAAATTTGAAATATTTCTTCAAACAAAGTAATACTATGAGTCCTTTGTTAGACCATGACACAGATAATTAGTGGGAGATGCAGACAATAGGTCTTTAATTAAGGATTGGATGGGGCTTACAGTGCTCCAACGTATCTTGTTTGCCTTTCTTTGCATCTGATCAAAGTGAGCGCTGATGCTGTGTGTATGAAGCCCACTAGCAGAATCCCTGGGAGCTGAAGTTATCCATCTGTATCTTGGGGGAGGTTCTAGAACCATCATGGGGGAAAACTGTCAGCTAGAGAGGGTGCACTTGGAGTCAGGGGCAAATGCTAACCCCGCACTATTGCAGTTCTGTGGAAACAGAAAGGCATTCAGCGCAGGGTTCCCTTCAGCTCCCCAACAAAACCAGAATCGAAGACCATGTTAATTGCCCTTGACTGTGATAACAGCCAACAATTCCAACAGCACCAAGAAGCCAGAATGTCAAAAGTGTAGGCTCTCCGGATGAGTACAACAAGCATTTACTATGGGGTGGGGGATGGTTAGGGAAACCATTGCTCACTGAGGAGTAAGCCACATAGTTTGAACCTTAACCTTTGTCTTCCAGATAGTGAAAGTCCTTCTCCTTAGAACCTAAAGCAATGTGATAAAATAACATATATTTATGGTCTGATTATTAGAATTAGGACCAACTAATTAAAGCAGAGAAAGAGACTCACTTGAATTGGATTATTGGATTAAAAATGTGATCTTAATTGTTCATAAAAAAAATAACTTGTCATGGCTATCTGGGGTACAGTCAGAGTCTGCAAGGGGCAAGCCTGAGGGGCCAAGAACTGCCTAGATGCAATGGGGAACCTGTTGGACTGGAGGGAGAAGGGAAGAGAGAGAGGAGGGGGAGGGTGGGTGAGTGAAGGGGAGAAAGCAGTCTTGGAACCCACCCTCCAACTTCCATCAAGTTACCAAACTTAGGGAAAAAAGTCATCCTTTGATTAACTTAAAAGACAATATATGTGGTTTTAATCCTTGTCTTCTACCTTCTTCTTAGGCTCAGCTTTTAGGGGATTACCTGACAGCTTGCTTATTAGCTCCGAAGTGTTTGAGCAGGTAACTTTAAAGTCAGCCTCCCGCAAGCAAGCAAGCAAGAATGTCCTCAGTCAGGCAATCACTTTAGGTGATGGCACAGACTTATCCTTTTGCTGGAGGTCCGACTGTGAAATGCCCCCATCCAGGGCCGCTCTGGAGACAGAACAGCAGCCCTCAGACAGAACAGGTCCTCTGTGTCCTGTGTCTGGAGCTGCCAGGCTCCAGTGGGAGGCCACAACCCTGCTGGAAGGGGAGGGAGTGAGAACTGGGCTTCTCTGTGGGGCGCTTCGCTTCACTTCTGAGCAAGCCTCAGGCCAGTCCTCTTCCCTCAGCCTGCACTCCCTCTCACTACCACTTCTTCCCCCATTATTTCTCTTCTTTGCTGAGCTCAAGATGGTGGACAGGCCCAAGAAGAAGGGCATCATTTTACCTTCAGGCTTCAATGACCAGCACCCTGAGTGATAACTGAGGGGAGCGAGGGCCTGGGTATATCAACTATGAGGATATGCAAGTGGTGGCCGTTCTTTTCAATTAAAAGCCTCACTGTTTCTACCAACCACAGTGGCCACTGAGGAGAAATACTCGATTTCCTCAGTCTTGCCTTTCGAGGAGGAGGAGGAGGAGGAAATAAGGTGACAAACCATGAAGGTGAAAGAAACACCACAGGGAGAGCGGTGATGAAAGAAAATCTGGGCGAGCATCAGGATGACAAGGGGTAAAGTCGAATCTGAGCACAAAGTCTACTTGGCCCAGCAAGATGAACCTCGGAAAACAGCTGGTCCTCAGCTGCCCTGGTGATAACTTGACCCATCATTCTTCTCTTTTCTCTTTCTCTCATCAAAAAAGTCCTGATCTCACAAAAATAGATTTCTAGAAAGTTAGCCTGTTGGCAAAGGAACCCTTGGGGCAAAAGACAGTTTTCCAGTGTTGTGCTGCCTCGGGGACATGCATTCCCTGTGTTCTCTGATATTAATTACTGACAAGCCTGAGCCTCAACAAGGCTCACAACAGGGCATTTTCTAGTCTAGGGCACACAATGATGCTAATTAGCCATTCAGCTAACAGGGAGGATAAACACCAGGTCTCCTGGGTCAGCTGTTAAAAGTTCTGTAAACGTAAAGCCCAGAAGTTGGCCAATTAATGCTGCAGGCTTTGAAATAACAGAGTGAATGACCTTGGCCCCCAGACTCCTAGAGGGACTGAGCAAAGTCCTGCTGTTATAATGCTTCTCTAGTCATTAGTGCCCCCCCCCCCCGACCCAGGGGGAAGGGTGGGTATGGACCAAGCAGAGCAAGAGCTATGGAAGCATCTACAGAGCAACCAAAGGGTCTACTTGAAGAATTTGTTCACTGGATATGGAACCTACTTTCCCTTTCCCCTTCAGTTCTTACTGCCCAGTACAGTATTTTTCATATAGAACTTGGTCAATGGTGTCAGATTAAACAGAGCGCAATTTGTATTTCAATGTTCGTTACTTTCTAATTTGTTAAGTTGCAGGCTCTCCTCGTCAATCTCTTGATTTTATTTTCCATGGGTCCAGATCTTGCCTCTCAAATGTCTATTGTTAGGGATCCAGGCAGAGCCACAGTTATCACGGTAATAAGAATTATGCCTTGCACATATCTGGAGCTTTACAGTTTCGAAAGTTCCTTCGTGTATGTTCCCAAGGGTGCTAAGGAGAGGAAATGATATGTAGCAGAGGGACAGAACATGGAGGCAGGCCACAGTTCTAGAACAGCAATACTAGTCTCCTCAGAGGTTTAGGGAAGGTGTTCAGTGTTTGGTCAGAACCAACTGGTCAAATGGGGAAGGGCAGGAAGGAAAAAATCTCTCTCAAGTGTGAAGGGAAAAAACACAGTTTTCATTTGAAATAAAATGGAGATGTGATGCTTAAATTGATTTCCAAGTTTCCTTTCTTGACCAACCCCCCTCCAATGTTCTGTGATTAGTCAAAATATCTCCACATCAAAGAAGGCAAATATTCTCCACAGTTAAAAGCAGAAGAGCCTTGGCCCTTTGCTGAAAATTTGTTGAAGACAGCTTGTCAGTGACCTCATATTGTCTCAATTAGAAACTATTCGAAAAGAAAGGTCTCTATTGTGTTTCAATGCCTTTTTCCTCTTTACAGTCAAACTATCACTGAGGTGCCTAGAATCTTCCATCCACAATGTACACTCAAGCTATAGCTGGAAACCAAATATTTTAATGGTTCCCTTGCAACCCTGCCACGTTCATTAGCCAAGGAAACTTCAGCAAAAGGTGGCAGAGAAATGGGAAGAAATCTGAATCCACGCTGAGATTAGAAAATGTGTGAGGGGCGCCTGGGTGGCGCAGTCGGTTAAGCGTCCGACTTCAGCCAGGTCACGATCTCGCGGTCCGTGAGTTCGAGCCCCGCGTCAGGCTCTGGGCTGATGGCTCGGAGCCTGGAGCCTGCTTCCGATTCTGTGTCTCCCTCTCTCTCTGCCTCTCCCCCGTTCATACTCTGTCTCTCTCTGTCCCCAAAATAAATAAAAAATGTTGAAAAAAAAAAAAAAAAAAAAAAAAAAAGAAAATGTGTGATTAACGTCAAGTCACAAAGTAGGGACCAAATCAGGTGAGGACACTGAAACTGAAACATACTTTCTGGACTAACAACAGAGTATAGAAGTCTCTGGAAGTAAATATGGGGATTCTGAGGAGTCCAGAATATGAACTTGTGCTTGAAACAATTAGGATTAAGGGGTTGAGCAAGCCCTGGGACACCTGCTGGGTGTGTTGGGCCAGGTTCATACTGCAGAGTGATGCAGGGCAGAGTAGGAAAGAAGTGTGTACATGCCACTTGCCATTCCTGTGACCTGGGCTCCAGGCCTGGAAAAGCCACTGGCGGGGAAGTAGAGTGGAAGAGTGAGAAGTAACCTGTTCTGTAGCTGCTGACCCAAGTCTGCTACTGTACATAGTAGGTGTTATACATTAAATGACTACACAAAAGTCCTATGTCTACAGGATGCACTAAAAATTTTACCTGTGACCTGTGCGTGTACGTGTGTATTAGGGGAGGTGGTCTGGGGTAAGAAAAACAGTAGACTTTTACCTTCATATACTCAGTACTGTTCGATTTTTTTTAACAAGTATGTCTTACTTTCACAATATAAGAAAGTAAATAACAGTCATTCGTAGTGATGGCATCACAACTCTAGGATTTTAAATGTTCAATTCCTCAGCTGCTCTGCTAACTGAGAGGAAGGGGGTCCACTTTCATCTAGGGTCTTCCTCTAGAAATGGCTTCTACTAACATGGAGTATAAAAGTCCGGCACCGATATTCACAATGCTGGAGCCAGCAGATATGCAGTAAGACTGTAACAGATCAAGTATAAAACATCATGAAAAGCAGCCTTTTTCTGGCCTGACATTTCAGAGTTGACTTTTTGCAAGAGAATAATGCATAAGCTTTTCAAAAAGGTGTACCAAGAAACATGAATGCAGACAGATGTATGTATGCACACACATATCATTGGAGAGAGTAAGAAAAAGTATTGAGAAAATATTTACAAATCCTCAACACAAGAAAGAATTAAGGATACCTTCCTTAAGGTGAAATTCAGTATTAAGTGTATTTTTTTATTCTCTTGTTAATGAGATATAAAATATAGTTAAAACTTTTGTCTTCCCAGGTCCTATTCCTAACTAACAAAACTATGCATGTCTTCTCTAAATCCATAAGGAAAGCTACGTAACTGGGGATGAAAATCATAATGAAAATAAGTGGTTGTTAGTTCTTCAATTAATTTCTTGAACTCTGGACTCTATTTGAAAGCTGTGATTCTTAGGGCACCTGGGTGGCTCGGTCGGTTGAGCGTCCAAATACAGCTCAGGTCATGATCTCACGGTTTGTGGGTTTAAGCCCCACGTTGGGCTCTGTGCTGAAACCTCGGAGCCTGCTTCGGATTCTGTGTCTTCCTCTCTCTCTCTCTCTCTGTTCCACCCCCCCCAACTCATGCTCTCTCAAGAATGAATAAACATTAAAAAAAAATTAAAAAAAAAAAGAAAGCTGTGATTATGAAGATAGACATTTCTTCAACATTTTTTTTTGGTCACTAGTGCATGATGTGACAGAGCATGTTCGAAAGGAAAAAAGTCTTGTAAGGATAAGACTAAGTCGAGAATTTGGTTAATACTGTGTTGATGCTTCTAATCTCCGTGGATTGAAACGGAACAACACAACACGGAGCATTTAATGCTAAAAACCAGGGGGTCACCAAAGGCCTCCGCTGCTCTGGGCATATTTGGGCAAGCAAAGCTGGAACCCCAGCATCTCTGCAGATCAGCTTGTTCAAGATTTCTGAATAGCATTTCTGCTACCAAAATGTGCCCTTGTTTAAAAGTATAGCTAATCTGGCAGCCGTGAACAGTAAAGGTCCACGGTTGTATCACAGAGAAACTCATTCAACACGAAAGTAACAGCCTCCTGTCCCTTGAGCTTTTCTGCAAGCTTTAACCACAGGAACTCTGGAAGCTATTTGCAAGCTGTGAGTATGAAGAAAGAGACATTTCTTCAATGTTTTTTGGTCACTAGCACATGATTTAGCTTGGCTATACACTATTGCGTCTCCAGTCACATACACTGACTAGCTATCTGTTACAAAAAAAAAACCCAAAACCAAAAACAAACAGAATTCAACTGAGTAAATCTGAAGATCTCCTTGGCTTAAGTGAATCATCCTAGCTAGCAACATCCTAGCTAGCAAGTGCTGGGGGGTGCTTGGAGGAGATGGTACAAAATGGAGAGTTTTTATAGGAAGGAAGAAGGATGGGACAACAAAGTTAGAAGCAAAAAAAAAAAAAGACTGTTCCAGGCTAGAAACTTTCCCTTAAGGGGAAGAGAAGGGGTCTTACCACACAGTTTACCTCATCTTCCTTTAGGGTATGGAGAGGGCCCCTGTGACTGATTACCTCATTGGCACCTATCAGAAATTCCTGACTTACAAAAGGGTGGCAAGAGAGGTTTAAACCCCTCTCTTGGTACACCCTGGAATGCTGAGCTGCCTAAGAAAACTGTACGCAGGGGTGAAGACAGTAAAGGCATAAACAATGCACGCTACTGATGAGCTGTGGCAGAGTATTTCAGAGCCAGAGGACTGAAAACAGCATATGCGTCTCGAACTCGGGTGGATAACCCTAACTACCTAAGTAGAACAAATTGAGGTTTGTCAGTCATAACAAATTGCCAAGAGGGTGTGGACACATACCTTACCTCCTGGCCTCCATAGTAGAGGGCAGACCCTACCTGACCATAGGCGGTCTAAGGACACTCCATGTATTCTGTTATTTAAAAGCAAAACTGTAAGGATCTTTCTCATTTATAGATGAATAAACTGAATAATCAAAAATGAAAAAAAAAGAAAAAAAGAAACTCCTGACTTACAAGTTAAGATATATATTTCTGTGGGACGTTGAAATTGCAATTAGGTTAGGCAGTAAGCCCTTTTTGGTGCTTTGGCTTGGCCCAATTAATACCAATTTTGGCCTGTGGTTCTCTTTTTTAACAAATCTTCACAGAGGTCATAAATCTCAAAAGCCTTCCCATGTTTCTTAATACAGCCATAAACACTGAATGGCCTGGGCTCAAAATCTCCATCCTGTTTCAGTGAGCATTTTGACTTTGCCGTATTAAAAAGATGCTGTTAAGGGTTTCAAGCCCGTAAGTAACATTTTTCTAAGCCCTGAAATGTGTCAGCCTCTTCTGTTCGCTAATTACCTTTCAACGTAGATGTTCTTTCCGGTCCCAAGGGAGTAGAGGCTGCAGAGTATGTGGTAGCATGAAATCTGCACATCACCTACTGAAAAGAACGAACACGAGCAGTCACTTCTAGGCTTCAGTCCCAGCTCTTCACCTCCACCACATGGAAAGGGTCCACCGACAGAAAGAATGTGCTGGCATCACCCAAGAGCTAAAGCACATGCACGTGTGCCCCCCACCCCCGGCCCTCGCCCCCCCCAACACATGATAGAGCCCATTCTACCAAATGGTAGCTACTGAACAGAGAGAGAACCCACTGACAGGGAGAACACCCTCCAATGAGCCATCCCACTTCCTTTGGGGACTTTTGATATGAATCACACTGCTTCCAGGGAAAGAAATCATTGGACCAAGGAGATCCACAAGGGTTTTTTTTTTTCCCCAAAAGAGGGAGACACTATGGTTAAATTTTACACATAACAATATTTCCTTTCTTGGAAAGGAAGAATGCAAGAAGTCTGAAGTTTGAATGAGCCTTTTGTCAATTTCCTAGGAAGGTAGGCAGAACATCCTGACCTCTTTAGAGACAGAGCAACGTTTCTCATGTCCACCTGCGTAAGTTCTCTGACGGACATTTTTCACAAAACGGTTCAATCACATCACGATTTCACCAGGTTTCCTGAGGGAAGGGTATGTTCCACTTAGGAATCCACAGAATTTAATCTATAGGCTACATGCTCCTTTAACGCCTGGAACTCATAATAAGGCAGGGATTAAATGAACACAATGAGAACTAATTTAATTTAAAATTTTCAACAAGTAAATGCATTGTTTCCATGATGTGAAATAATGAGTTTGGATGTTCCCCTATTCCTTTGCCCTCCTCCATGGAAATAACTGATTTTTAGTTGTTCAGGGATATAGAAGCCATAGCCTTGGCTATGGACAACTGTTTAAATTGAATTAAATCATGCGCCAACATTTAAAGTGTGAAACTGAAGCTCGGTGGCAGAGTATTTGCACTAAGGGGCTATATGTGGTACTAAATGCAAACTGAAATAAAACCAACCGACTATGGTCTCTTCTGAAGGCTCAGATAATGAAATGTTAGCAGCTTTCCTTTGCTCCTGGTATCCAATGAATAAATTAGGGCTTCTTAACAGGAAATTTGGTATCTGAAAAACCCTGGGAGCAAACCTATATCCCCTACTGGATTACTCAGATAACCTTTTCAAATTAAGTGGGAACACAATGGCTGACAGCTAAGCTAGTGGGTGGAAAATTCTGGTCCTCAATAACAGTGGAAAAAGATGAAATATTGTATACTCAAATTGGGGGATTTCTGCCCCTTTAAGTACCTATTACTCCATTTTTAAACCTAAGAAGGAGAAAGTATGGAATAATTATCTCTATTCCACTTTCTTTCTTTTTTTTTTTTTTTTTGAAGATTATTTATTTTGAGAGATACAGAAAGAGAGTGAACAAGCATGTGTGCAAGTGGGGAGAGGCAGAGAGAGGAGAGACACCCAAGCAGAGCAGAGTCCAATGCAGGGCTCAAACCCACAAACTGTGAGATCATGACATGCACTGAAATCAAGAGCTGAACGCTTAACCGACTGAGCCATCCTGGCGCCCCTCGATTCCGCTTTTAAGGTTAATTCAAGCAAATGAGTCACACACCCTTTTTATCTGGAGCCATGTGCATATAAATCCACAATAGATGGCAATCTGACTTACAGAGTAAATCCACCCCGAACTGATGCTGAGCAACATGCTCAAAGATGGACGTCAGGATGGGGAGCAGAGCCACCGTGGTATAGTTAATATTCTGAGACACGCCTTTAATCTGTGTTCTGGAATGCGTAAACTTCCCGAGCTTCAGATTTTCCGAAGTCTTCTCTAAGTCTTCCGCCGCATTTTCAAAGAAAGCTCGTAACCCAGCCTTCACCAGCTCTGAGCCTGACTTCATGACAGTCCTGTAAGCAAACGATGTTCAAAACCAAAAGCACAATCCTAACCTCTGGCCGACCCCCTTCTTGAAACGGGTGACTTGTAGTTTAACCTGGGCAGACATTTGACACCCTAGTCACCTGACTGACATGGAGTCAGGGGAAGAGGAGAGAGCAGTTAGCATCCAGGAAGCAAGCTGGGTCACACAATCCCAAAGGGGGCTAGCAACTGGACAGTGTTGTCTGTTGGAGGGAGTTGGCACTCGACTCTTCAGGAAGATGTGGAGGAGAGTTTAGAAAGAAACCGATTTTGGTCACTTGCTATTAATAGAATGTCCCAGCAGGCTATATTCCTCTGTAAATTTCTAATTGTAAGGAAGGAGAGGTGAGTTTTTCTTACAGTTCACTATGGGATGAGTAACTTCTTTAAGGAAAGAAATATTGGCTCTCCCATGATGCAGGACCTCTCAGAACAAAGAAATAACTCAGCTTAAGCTTACGTTTCTATTAGCTAGCAGGGATGTCCTAGCTTGGAGAAGGACATTTTTTGTTTCCCACACAACAAAAGTTTATTGAAAAATAAAGTTCCCCCTAGTTTTCTCTACAATTGTGGAAAACAAAGCAGTGTTCTCTATGCCGGTACAGTGCACTTGGACAGCGACACCTTATTTGTAGAATCCTGCACTACGTCACCCCAGAAGCGAACAGGAGAAAATGGTTGTACCAGGAGCTGTTTGGGGACACAGACGCAAATGGCCATTAGCTTAAGGACGTCAAGGTTATGACAGCAACTACAGTAGAAAGGGTGTCACCATCTCCTTTGGCATCGATTATCCTGCTCCTGTCCTGTTAATACTTGGGCATGACAGTGAGCAAAATGCTTCCCAATTTTTCAGAGGGAGAGAGACAGAGCATGAGTGGAGGACAGGCAGAGAGAGAGAGAGAGGGAGACACAGAATCTGAAGCAAGCTCCAGGCTCTGAGCTGTCAGCACAGAGTCCGACATGGGACCTGAACCTACAACTGTGAGATCATAACCTGAGCTGAAGTTGGATGCTTAAGCGACTGAGCCACCCAGGTGCCCCTCCGTATTTCAGCATCTTATTCACAAGATTATGACAGGCTTGCTTCAAGGACAGATGCTTTTTATCTCCAGAATTTTCAAGATCATCATCTGTCCTAGCCCCCCGCTCCCCCACCGCTAACCAGAAAAAGAAGAAGAAAGAAATGAGGTAAGTGAGTCTTGCCCCTGCACTGTAAGGATTAACGAGCTATCTTTCTAACTTTCTAGTCTTGGGTTTTTGTCAGGAATGATTATCAAACACGCTGACCTGCATTGAGAAAAAGGGGGGGGGGGTACTCTCCCAAAGGCAGTCCACAAGCTTCTGGAAATTAAGATTCCTCATCTCAGGTGCACAGAATTTGAGTCCCCTGGGGTGCCTTGGTCTGATCTGCAAACTTGCACTGTCCTAATACCTCCATGTTTGTTTCTAGGATTTAGACCCCTAAAATCTCTTTTAATTATGCTTAACGTTTTTTTTTTAATTTTTTTAACGTTTTATTTATTTTTGAGACAGAGAGAGACAGAGCATGAATGGGGGAGGGTCAGAGAGAGAGGGAGACACAGAATCCGAAACAGGCTCTAGGCTCTGAGCTGTCAGCCCAGAGCCCGATGCGGGGCTCGAACTCACGGACCGCGAGATCATGACCTGAGCCGAATTCGGACGCCCAACCGACTGAGCTACCCAGGCGCCCCAGCTTAACGTTTTTTTGATAACCAGTCTTAGTTTGTAGTAGATTTTCATCTTGTGGCAACTCTCTTGGTTTCTCTCTTCCTCATATCGTTTTGGGAAGTGCGTCATCCTCCCAACTTTGACAATGGCTCTACTCAAAGAGTGTGTTCAAGAAAGTTCCCTGTCTTTCCCACTACTTCTCATTTTCATCTCATCAGATCATTTATGTTTAAAAAATTTTTTTAATGTTTTACTTTTGAGAGAGAGACAGAGCATGAGCGGGGGAGGGGCAGAGAGAGGGAGACACAGAATCGGAAGCAGGCTCCAGCCTCCATGCTGTCAGTACAGAGCCCGACATGGGGCTCGAACTCACAGACTGAGATCATGACCTGAGCCCAAGTCAGATGCTTAACCGACTGAGCCACCCAGACGCCGCTAGATCATTTATGTTTATATTACCAGAACTTAACATGTACGTTTGTTAAAATTTCCTTTCCCTTTCAGCCATCTTTCCTGCAAGACCCTCAGGTCATGGGTTTAAACCTGTCTTTGCCTCTGATCTTTTTATCACACATCCCCTGCATTCCCCTGCTTGGCTGCTTTGGATTCAGAGTGTTATGGTTCCCTTCTCCCAGGATGCTTGTGGCCTCACCACCTATCAGGCAGCTCTTCCCTTTTTGTGGATAATGAGGTATAAAGCGGCACTTTGCTATATTATATACTTTATCTTCTGAAAGATGAACTTCTCAGGAAGAGAAGACAAGAATTGATCAAATGCTCAGCTTTTAGCGTGCGGTACACACCCTGACAGTGGCCCTCCATCATGTGAACTGAAAGATGGAGAGTGCTAATGTCAGGTGAAGATTCATCTCTTCCCTGTCTCCCCTCCCTCTCCCCAGCTCCTGCAGAGCTGTGGCACATCTCCTCTTCTGTACAATAAGTGAGAAGAGAGGGTCACAGAGGGAGTCTTGAGAAACTACTGGAAAAAACTGGGCAGACTTACCTTGTGTCAAGTGTCTGAGCTAAGATGTGAAGACAGCTCACCATTGTAGTAGAATCACTTCCTAGAACAAAAAAATATCACTGGTGACTCCCCAAACCCTTCAGCCTGTCTTTTTTTTAATGTTTATTTATTTTGGGGGAGAGCATAAGCAGGAGAGGGGCAGAGGATCCAAAGCGGGCTCTGTGCTGACAGCAGTGAGCCCGATGCACGGCTCGAACTCACGAACCATGAGATCATGACCTGAGCCAAAGTCAGACGCTCAACCTACTGAGCTACACAGGTGCCCCCAGCCTATCTTTTAAATGCAATCTTCTCATATGCACAAACCACATCCCGGCATAATTAACCATCAACACTAAGAGTGCCAGACCTATGTGCTGGGACAATGCATTTATCTTTGGCCTGACACATACACTGTTTGATGGATGTTAGAGGCAGAGCTTAAAACATTCATCGGTGTGGAAAATTTGAGCTGTTGTAGGGGTACAGAGGTCATTTATCATACTTCAGATCAATTTTCTATGGCAAATTTAGGTGACACCTTAGTCCTAAGGCTCAGGTTGTCTGTAGGCACCAGAAATAAGGGCAAAATGCAAGTGAAGGATAATTACAGGGAGGAGTGAGGCTTTGAGAAATACTCCTCTTCACTTACCAAAGAGGGAAATCCTGTGTCGAACAAGAGCAGCGAGTTTGCAGAACAGGCTGAAGCAGAAAAGAAGGCGAGTAGGAAAGGCAAAGAAATCCAAGGTCTTACTTGTACCCTCCCTACCCCAGGCCCCCACACTTTAAAACAAAGAGCACAGAATGACCCTTGAGCAAGATGCACTGTGTTCCTCTCAAAGGATCCTCTGGACCACATTAGAAAAACATATGCTTCCCAGTTCCACCCATGTTGCTGCAAATGGCCAGATTTCATTCTTTCTCGTTGCCAAATAGTATTCCATTGTACATGTAAACCACATCTTCTTTATCCATTCGTCAGTTGATGGACATTTAGGCTCTTTCCATAATTTGGCTATTGTTGAAAGTGCTGCTATAAACATTGGGGTACAAGTGCCCCTGTGCATCAGCACTCCTGTATCCTTTGGGTAAATTCCTAGCAGTGCTATTGGTGGATCATAGGGTAGAGTGTTATGCTAAGTGAAATAAGTCAGGCAGAAAAAGACAGATACCATATATTTTCACTCATATGTGGGTCCTGAGAAACTCAACAGAAGACCATGGGGGAGGGGAAGGGGGAAAAAAGTTACAGGGAGGGAAGGAGGCAAACCATAAGAGACTCTTAAATACCGAGAACAAACTGAGGATTGATGGGGGGTGGGGGAGAGGGAAAAGTGGGTGATGGGAATTGAGGAGGGCACTTGTTGGGATGAGCACTGGGTGTTGTATGGAAACCAATTTGACAATAAATTATATATAAAAAAAAGAAAAATGTATGCTTCCCACTGTCTTGTGGGACAGTCATGAAGGCATCTTGGAGGCAGCCCCCACCCCAAAGAAAATAATCTGCAACAACTAGATTATTTTGCAGTAACAAGGTTACTGCCAACAACCTCTTGCTATACAGTCCCATGTGCTGAAACATCCATTTGTAGGACATCCAGGAGTAAATGAGGGTTCTGAAAGGGATCATGCTTTTCCCACTGTTGCAATGGATTGCAAACCATTTTGCAGCCTTCTCTGGGGGTGTGAGGCTTTAGTTGGGAGGTGGGGAAGAAGGTGGGAACAGAAGAAAATTAATGGTTCAGGCACAGGGGGATATGATGTTGACTAAAAACATTTTAGGATATTGCTTTCCTGTGTCATTTCCTATCAGTCTGTGGGCCTGACCGAGTAGCTGTCCTCACTGTGCCCCGGGAAGTTAGGAAAGCCCATCTGCTATGCTTTTGTGCTTTCTGACCCTACTCCACCCTTTCACCCATCTTTTCTACCCCAGAACCCCTTGGAGGTCCAGCTGTATCTTATCATTTTACTTTCCATGGTATCTAGCAGAGAGCCCTGTGCAGTTAGAAAAGAGCTCCATAAACGTATGTGAATATGCCATGGATGGACCCTTGCCCACTACGGCCGTAATTTGGCCTGAACTGCCAGTAATTCTTGGGGAGAGAATGCTCAGAACTCTGACACTATGTGACAGTGGCACAGCTAGACAAGAACTTTGTAGTCCCTTGAGAAAGCAGTCCTTGCTGGTGGAACAGAAAAGGGAAGTTAGAATAAAAACACCTGATACAGGCCAAGGGCTTCCAAGGCGAGATTGAGCTGAAGTCCTTCCCAACCTCTCACTCATAGCTTGTCACGGGCTCTCTGACCCACAACAGGGGCAGAAGTCTTTTCGGGGACAGCTCAAACTGAGAAGAAACACATCCTGAGTGTTGGTGGAGATCAAAACTTGCTCGCCTTTATGTACTGAAGTGCTGAATCACATATGTTCACTAACTGGAATTTAAATAAAAACTTAAAAAAAAAATAACACAGACTTGCTCACTTTTAAGTGGCTTTCAATTAATGCCCTGAGTCTACTGGGCTGTTGACTAGAAAATTGCAGCCAAAGTTGCCCTGTGGTTAGTCATCTGTTTTTGCAGTGGGAATAATTTGGAAACCCTGGCCTAGTGCTTCAGAGAACTCAGAGTAAGTTAATAGAAATCTGACAGACTGCTAATATGAAATTAAATAACGGACTGCTTTTTTGTGTTTCTCATCGTGTGTACTTTTTTTAAAAAAAAGTTTATTTTTGAGAGAGAGAGAGAGAGAGAGAGAGAGAGAGAGAGAGAAGAGAGAGAGGGAGAGCCAGAGATTCCGAAGCAGGCTCCATGCTGTCAGTACAGATGTGGGGCTCGGTCTCACCAACCATGAGATAATGACCTGAGCTGAAATCAAGAGCCTGATGCTTAATAGACAGAGACACCCAAGTGCCCCTCACTGTGTCCACTTAAAAATAAATTTAATGTTTATTTTTGAGAGAGAGAGAGAGAGGGCACACGTGTGCAAGAGAGGGAGAAGCAGAGAGAGAGAGGGAGACAGAGAATCCCAAGCAGACTCTGTGTGGACAGCAGAAAGCCTGACCCGAGGTTCAAACTCAGGAACCATCAGATCATGATCTGAGCTGAAACTAAGTGCCGGGCACTCAACTGACTGAGCCACTCAGGCACCCCTCATTGTGCCCATTTAAAAAAAATTTTAATGTTTATTTATTTTTGAGAGAGAGAGGGGCAGGCAGACACAGAATCTGAAGGAGGCTCCAGGCTCTGAGCTGGCAGCATAGAGCCCAGCATGGGGCTCACACACACAAACTGTGAGATCATGACCTGAGCCGAAGGCTGATGCTTAAGCACCTGAGCCACCCAGGCTCCCCTCATTGTGTCCATTTTTAAAAGACATATGTATTTGATAAAAAAAAAAAAAAATCATGGAGTTGGGGGAGGGGGATAGCCTGGAGGAACATGAGTGCCGTGGCTCTACTCTGACTAGCTGGGCTGTCCTGGTGAAGCCACTTAGCTGCTCTGGGCATCACTTTTCTCACCTGTAAGTAGACAGTTATCACAAGATCCTCTTACTTTTTAGAATTAGAATTAGGGGCTGATAAACTCAGATATTTCTGGTGAAATGCTTCAAAGTGGACGCATGCTCAGTACGAAGTAACATTATTTTTAAAAAGTGCATTTTTAGAGAGACAGAGCGAGCTCGCACGCACGTGTGCACCTATGTGCACGAGCTGGGGAGGGGCAGAGAGCCAGAATTCCAAGCAGGCTGTCAGCACAGGCTTTGAACTCACGAACCCGTGAGATCATGACCTGAGCTGAAATCAAGAGTTGGCCGCTTAATTGACTGAGCCACCCAGGTGCCCCAAAACAACATTTTTCAAACTAAACCAGACGGTTAGGTCGTTTGATCCTAATACTAACCTGGCTCCCCTGGCTGTCAGAAGCACTTGCCCAGGCATACCAAGGCCAGTTAAGTTTTCAAAGGCTCCCTCTTGTCCCCTAGGGGGCCCATAATTTAAGTAGAAGTCCTTAGGCCAGTGTTATGAGGGGCCAGAGTCCCCAGGTGCTTGCCCATCTCAGAATTTGCAAGTGATAAATTAGAGGGACCACAGGGAGAGAGTGTGGTAGCACTGGCGGAGGGCACCAGATGCAGAAGAGGTGAGGCAGAGGTGAAGGATGCGGACACGAGGGGTCTGGAGGTGGAAAGCATTTGGTGCAGACACAAGCGCTTCTGTGGGAGGGGAGCGAGCACACGATGGATTTGGAAGCTGTTTGCGAGGCTGATCAGATCCAGGTTGCATTCCAGCCATGACAAATGGTGCCTGGCTGAACAAATGTTACATTTCCATGAATTAATAATCTAACAAAAATAGATGAAGAAGACAGACACACCTGCCCTCTGTTGGATTATCAGAGTATCTCACTCTGCCTCTCATTTCTCTACCTTCTTACAAAATACACCAGCTAATCCTGAAACTATTTAGGAAGTCTTTGGTCGGTAACTGACGCTACGGGTATCTCATTTTGAGAGCGTGGGCTCCTCCTTTCTTACTAAGTGAAATTAAGTAATGACTGTGCAGAAAAAATGGCACTCAACGTGGATAGAGACGACTCTCATTCTTGCCCTCACTTACTCCCTGGGTCACTTCAGGCACCAGCGTGAACCTGACCAAACCTCAGAGTCCCTATCTACAAATTGGAGAGCATATACAGGCAGTTCTTAGAACACTGTGAGGTTTCACAATGATATTTGCAAGAGTTATAGCCCATTTGTGTAAGTATGAAAAATGATCTCACTGCTTAGCCTTGTGTTTAATAAATGTTAGCTAATTCCTAAGGTTGAATATCCTCACAAGGATGATGGTATTTAACAGCTGGGCCTTTCTAAAGTATATTGTATGCTGTTCACCATCAATGGCTGCTAGGGAAAGAGTTGACTGCTTCCGTTACAGTTCTTAACTCTCTGCCGTTTAGAAGTCTAACCCATTCCTTGTCATCCTAAATCACATATGGAGAAAACCGGAGGCACGGTAGAATTCATCTTTTAGCCTGCTCATAAAGCACTCCCTTTGCTCTCCTCTCCCTTGAGGTATCCACACGTTATGCCTAGCGGAATGAGGACGAAGGCTGGTGTTCCAGATGCATTTTTTTTTTCCTATTAGGAATTTAAATTGAATTATGTTGCTCTAGATTTCAAATATCAGATCATCCACAATAAGACTTGTAAGATCTGATTCTTTAAAACAAATTTAAACTTAAAAAGCCTGTAAGAATGGGATGGAAGCCAGCATTAATCTTGTTTCTTCTCAACGTTGTGTGTTTGCTTGTCCAAGCTTCAGAATTGACTTTGCCTTTTTCTAAATGTTATTTCAGGATAAAAGTTGATCTGAGTATATAAAATTTTCCCAAGCCCTACTGATACATCCAAACAGTGCGTTTCTCTTGGTTGCCAAAATAATACACAGATAAGTATGAATATAATTACTTTCAAAACCAGGAGGATAACCAAAACCTCTGTGCTACCAATCATCAGATCACAGTTCATTTCTCCGAAGGATTCGCCATTTAGTCTCCAGGAATCTGGGGTTTTACATAGGTCATGTCAGCACCATGACCTTGTCATTTGTAGACTCACCTGGCCACCATTTCTTTCTCCTTATGGGAGGCATAGCCACTGCTGCTGAGGGGTTTTAGAGGGGATGACAGGAAGTAGAGGCGGTGATTGGTGAAGTACTGGTCAACCAGCGGGAGGAGAACCTGGAAAATCCACCATAAATGAACTTTTAGAAAGTTCATCAAAGCCCCTCCTTCAGTTCCTTTGAAAAAGTTCATTTTCAGGGAGCAAAAAGCCTCTGAACACAGGTCCTGGAATTTCCAGGAATCTCTACCCGGTGAATTGCAGTTTCCAACCCATTTTCCTCTTGTACACCTCAAACCAGAGGCCTTGGGGATATGGGAATGGAGAAGGTCACTGACTGACTGAGGGTCCAGAGAAATATGCATATGGCCCTGAGCCAGTATTTTCAGGATAGTCTGGTGGGTCATGGTACTTCTTGGGCACGGCATCCAACAGGGACACTTGGGGAAGGGCCTACCACTTTCAGCCTTGAGCCTTTATGTCTCTGTTTCTCGGGCACAGTTATCCCAAGGCCTCATGTGCATTCAGCCCTCTGAGTAGGGTTGTTTGGAAGAGACTGCTCATCACTGGTTCCCAAATTCATCCTTCTCTTCTTTTAGCAATAGAAACCCCCATGTTTTAGGTGGGCATGGGGTCGCCCAGCTACAGAATGCATCACCCAGATTCCATGGTGGCTGGGTGAAGCTAGAACAGCTGAGTTCTAGTCAATGGGACAGATCTTTAAGAGAGAAGGGGCCTGTCCTCCCCTTTCCCACCGATGTGACATAGGTGAGCCCATCTGGACCCCATTGACGTACATCACACTTGAGGTGATGGTGGGGCACCAGGAGAGGACAGTACCAGAGTCCCTGGATGATGGCATGGAGAAGACCAGGCTTCCTACCACCTCAGTCGACCTACCTGCCCCCGGACTGTTCCACAACAGAGAAACACATGTCCAGCTCATCAAAGCCAATGGAGTTTTGCCTATCTTTGTTAGATTAGCTTAGCGGACACCCTACATTGTACAGATTCTAAGAAGACAGTAATTTGGTTAAATGCAGGGAATCACTTACTTTGGCAAAGAATTTGATCTCCTGGTCATGGGGAGACTTTTCAGTTTTCCCACTGCTGACAATGGCTTCTGCAAAGACAAAAGTAACACAAAGTTGGCCATAGTTAAAACAAACACAAAAACAACCACAGCATTTTAGAAACAGAGCAACTTTCCTCAGGGTCATGGAAAGGCCATTTCATTTTTACAAAATATCTCGTATTTTACAAAGTACTTTATAGCTGTGTTGGCTAGGTGTTTCTTCTGTCAGTTCTCTAAGCTGTTTTAGTGCCCTTTCCTCTACTTTGTTGATGAGAAAGCAGCTTCAGAGAGGTTGAGTCATATGCCCACAGTCACAAAGCAAAATAATGGAAAAGTTAAAATAGGATGAATTATATGAAAAAAATGACAAGTGGCTCAAACCCTGAAACCAAGGATGAAACAGATTTTTTTTAAAGAGGGGGACAAAAATCTCAGCCACCGTTTCCCCCCCAAAACCTATGATGTCTCAATGAATTACCAACAGCTACAGTATGAAAGCATCATCCCTTGATAAAGGAATACCACATTCTTTTTGAGATTATGAAATATTAAGGGAAGCACACATTTGGGGGATATTTCACAATGATACTTACCCAAATGGGCAATAAACTCTTGGGCGGAATCAACATATTTCAGGATCTTCTTCAAAAATTTATAGGCAAACCTCTTTTCCATGGAGGAGGCATCCAGCTCCATATCCTTCATACCTCTAGGTTGGAAATGGGTAAATCCCAGGAAGTAACAGAGATGACTATGTGACTTCGGAGCATCAGCAATCCTATCTGTGTTGACTTTACTTTCCAAACGTTAATGGTTATTCTGGCCTAGTGACCTGCTTTGTCATTTGACTGATTCCCCTTGCACTTGGAACCTGAGTTTTTGAGCACCCAATACCTGCACTGTGTTAACGTCTGAAAAGATTTTTCAAAATATCTTTATCATTCATTCAACAAATATCGAGCTGGGGATAAATCGGAGAAGCAAACAAGATCCCTGCCTCCATGGAACATACAGACTAGCTGTAAATGGACACAAATAATATATAGCACAAAATATAAATTACGTGGAATGCTAGAAGCTAGTAAGTTTTGTGAAAAAAGAAAGATTAAAGCAGTATGAAAAGGCCCAAGGTGGGGAGCAAGCAGACTGTAGTGTTACATGGGGCCATCAGTGCTGGTTTCATTGGGAGATGACACTGGGGTAAAGGCTTGAAGGAGGTGAGGAGGTGAGCCATATGGACATCTGGGGAAGGAGTTTTCCAGGCATACGGACTGGTGGTGCAAAGGTCCTGAGGCAGGAACATGCATGCCGAGCTGAAGGAATATGGCAGATGCTAGTGTGGATGGAATGGATGTGAGCAGGCAAGCAGAGAAACAGGAGGTGGTTAATAAATTATTAGGGCCCTACGGGCCATCCTTAGAATTTTGCTTTAGCTCTGAGATGGGAAGCTACTGAAAGTTCTGGATAGAGGAATGACTTACATTACAAATTACTTTAATTGCTAGGTTTAAAACTGATGGTGGGGGGCAAGGGTTGAAGCAGGTGCCTGGATAGGAGGCACTTACAGGAATGATGGTAACAGCATGGAAGGGGTGAGAATGGTCACATTCTGGATATCGTTTAAAGCAGAACTATCAGGATGTCCTGAAGGACTGGATGTGGGTTGGGGGAAAAAGAGGAGTCAAGGCTTTTGGCTTGAGCACCAGGAAGAATGGGCTGCCGTGGCGTGATGGGGAAGCTGAGGATGGAGCAGGTCAGAGATACGGATAGCAGGAAACGAGTTCTCCTTACTGACGGGGCTCTGGCTTCCTTGCCTGCACACCCAAGTGCCCTCCATAGGGGCTGGCGCATGGTAAACAGCTACTAGGCTATGTCTGCTGAGTTCAACCATCCTTTTCATTTCCCCCCTTATTTCCTTGATTTCCTTTTTAGTTCTGGTAAAGAGGAATTTTTCATTTCTGTAAGCAAGTTATTTATCAGCAAACCACAGTGCATGTTCCTCTGGGTGTTAAGAAGAGGATTAAAATGACGAAGGGAGCGTTTCCCAAATGCTTCCCCAGAGGTGGTCTCCTGCTGTCTGACCTTTCCTGCTTCACAATATGGCAAATAAGTTTTGCTATTTTTTCACAGGCGCTACGAGAGAAATATTTGTATGGGTTTTTATTTTTTATTTTATTTATTATTCTTTTTTTTGGCCACTCTGTGGCAAAATTCTGTAGGAGACTAAAACAAGAAACAGCAGTTGGCTCAGCAAACGTTTCTTTCAGAAGGAATGGCTATATCAGATAGGAACCCTGGCTTGTTTTGTCTCTCTTCAAGGGACTCAGCGAGCATGACTTAAGGAGCAAAGCCCACCAGTGACATCTGACCAGTGAGGAAACAGATTCTAGGTTCAAGCAGCTAAGACCCTATTCATATATAATCCTCATCTAGATCATTCTGACAAGCACAAGTTTGCGATAAAAACTCAGGAAATCTTGATGCATTCAGTCTCCTCAGTGGTGCTGTGTCTTCAAAGAATCTGTTCTCTGTGTTCAAAGACTGTTTATGTCCATTTTGCTCACTATTGCTCTTATGTAATTTAATCAAATATTGTCTAAAACAAAAACAAAATAGAAATTTGAAGACAATTGCTGATTCTGTGAGAACTAGGCTGCACATTTTGCAAAGACATGAAACTGTGTTTCCAAATACGTTTCTGAAATAGGTATGAGCGAGATAACTAGCTGTAGAAGACAAGAGAGGAAATTGAAAAAAAAATCTATAAGGGGGCACCTGGGTGGCTCAGTCGGGTAAGTGTCTGACCCTTGATTTTGTCTCAGGTCATGATCTCACGGTTCAGGAGTTCGAACCCTGCGTTGGGCTCTGCGCCGACAGCCTGCTTGGGATTCTTTGTCTCTGTCCCTTTCTCTCTCTCTCTTGCTCTCTCTGCCCCTCTCCAGCTTGTGTGTGCACACGCTCTCTCTCCCCAAAATAGACATTTTTAAAAATCTAGAAGATACTGCACTTCTATGGTTTTGTATATGCCGTAATTCTTGCCGTTCTGCAAAGAAGCCCAAGTCCCAAAGGTCTGACGACCTATGGATATGCTTTAGAAGGTCAATCGATAAAACAATATACAAAGAGAAGCTTCAGGGGCCTATAGCACAAGATTTGTGAATGAATGCATGTTTATATGTTTCAATTTCAAATTAAATGTTTAAGGTGTACATGTATAATTTGTCATGATTCTTTGCTATAACTGAGCTTTAAAAATTGATATTGACTGGTCCTGTTTAGGTCAGAAAAGATGGCTTCATGCTCCCCAATAAAAGTTTTCTCATTTCAGAATACTGACCATTATCCTGTCTCCCGTCTATTTTGCAGACAGGCGATTAAATACCTGGGGAAGGAGAGACCACGTCCACAAGTCCTCCCTGCCCCCCTAACATCACCTGGAAGATGACTTACCTAGAAACAACGATGCCGTTCACCTGGAGGAATTTAAACAGGTCCTGTGCCTTTTCTCGGTCCCTGAACTTCTCCTTGGCTGTCAAGGTGTCATATGGTACCAACAGAGGGTGACTGCCGCCACCTGGGGACAAGAAAGTGAGAGATGACCAACTCTTTGGCCCTTCCTTTGCACTTCTGGGAAAATGTACCTGCCGCACCCCCGGCTCCCCTCCTGCAGGGGGCACCGGGAACCTGGCTCACCTTTGCTCTCCAGCTCCAGCTTCTTCTTCTTGGCCCAGATGTTGTGATAGTTCTCGGCCACGACCTCCACCATTCCCTGTGTCCCACCAAAGAGACAACAGTCAGAGCAAAAGCAAAGAAGAAAAATGGGTCCATATCTGTTGGGCTGTTTCAGGCAGCCTCGGGAACTGAGCACCACCAAATGCTAACAGCACATCGCGAAGTGTCTCCCATCATTAATTAGTCTGTGTTTATGCACCTCCTTAGTTTTTATAGCTTCCCCTCCATACAGAAAACAGCTTCTAATTCTGTCCTTCCCTTATAACTTATTATCCTGGCAGTCTGATGCATTTATGAGACACACACATTTCCATCTGAAATTGCATTCTGGCAGGACTTGAACATTTTACTCCTGACCTGAAACAGGGAGATGGCAGTGGGTGTCAGTATCCCCCCAAAACCCTTACCTTAGCAGGCTAAAAATAATCACATCTTAGAGAAATGGCTGCAAATACAATTGTTCAAAGAGAGTTCATCTTTCTAAGGCTCAGAAAATAGTGACCTGGAATCAAGGGTGTACATTGGAAAGACACTTTCTCTAAGGTCCAAAGGGCTGGTCTGACGGACTGTCTGGGGAGTATCTGCCCTGGGTTGGGGCCAATCCTGGCCACCGATGTATGCGGGAGGGGAGGGATGGGAGGAGGCAGCTTGGGGCTTTTAATTTCATCCTCTTGGTTGTACGCCCCTGAATTCTGCACCAACACGGGGCACTCAAGTGAATCTTCCACAGGACATGAGATATGCAAGTTCCCTTGCAGCTGTCGGCACCTGCTGGGACCAGGAAGTCACCCTCACCCCAGTGGGGGCTGCTCCACGGGCTTTCTCCTAGCTCTTATTAGTTTTGTTCCAAGTTTTTTTTCCTCCTAGCTGTTAGTTCTGTGTGTTGATACAGTAATTTGCAGTTTCTTCCTCCTTTTAGTGAGTCATTACCTGTGATGATGGCCCTGGAAGAAGTACAAAGCCTGGCCTGCTTAGATAACCGGTTTATTCTACCCGAGACTTGCCCTGTGGCCCTTGCCCAGTCTGGTTCTTTTCAATTCTGATATTTCAGTGGTGACATGTTCTAGGCTTTCTCCCCTCTCCTCACTCCTTTTTCATTTATTTTAATTTTTTAAAGAGCCCTTCTCTCCCTAGGGTCATTATTTTTTTTTTAAAGATTCTTTTTAAGTTTATTTATTTATTTTGAGATAGAGAGCACAAGCAAGGGAGAAGCAGAGACAGAAGGAGAGAGAGAATCCAAAGGAGGCTCCATGCCGTCAGCAGAGAGCCTGATGTGGGGCTCGGTCTCACGAACCATGAGATCATGACCCGAGCCGAAATCAAGAGTTGGATGCTCAACCAACTGAGCCACCCAGGTGCCTCCTCATTCCTTTTGAACAAAACTCTTTGGAGGGTAATATGTCCTGCACTTGGGGGCTTTAGAAAGCAAACTGTTCTGGAAACACCAACACTGACCTGGAGCTCCCTGGAGAGCACAACGTTGGAGAGGTCCAGGGGAGCAGGACTGTAGCTGTTGCCCTGGGAAAGCAAAGGCAGAATCACTGGGTTTGCCATTATTTTCCTTACTCTTATCAGTATCCTGACTTCAGCTACCAAAGATGTATCCCCGAAAGATCCCCAGGTTTCACTGTTGGTAGTCTTTGCCCCTGACACACCAGGGACAGATTTCCCAGATTCTCTGGGGGTTCCTCACTGGCCCAGTGTCGGCCCCGGGCATGCTGTCATACCTGGCTGGCCTGGGACACGCTCCGAAGCTTCTCATTTTCCCGCTGTTGTACCAGGGCCTCTCCCTCTTTGGTCCTCTCCACAGACCAGCCCACAGCCAGCATGGTTTTCAGGGACTCTCTAGCAGGCCAGCGGTAAATTTCCTTCTCCTGGAAGAAAATCCAGGCAGAAGAGCTTTGCAGAGCACGCCCCTGCACTATGACAGGCCTGACTCCCTGGAAAGTTGCCCCCATGGTGGACGTGGTTGCAGCTGGCTCCAGCCTCCTCTCTCACTAGGTCCAAACACCCTCTGCGACATCTCACCTGAAACATGTCATTGTCAGTCTTTCTAAGTTTCCAAGTGCAAGACCCTATAGTCTCCTGCCTCTGGAGGAAACGTACCAGACGTTATCCACAGTTTATGGATAAAGAGGAGCAAGAATAGGAGAGTGACTCCTCATGCTCTAGTCACTGTTTCAGTTGGGACATGAGGGAATCCATCTGCACAAAACTCTCCGTTGTGCTTGGGAAGTAGAGTTTCTTAGATTTAGAATTCTCTTGAGCTCTGCACCATTTTACAAATGGCCAGTACACCTACAGAGATACATATGCCATCCTTTATGTGTGACATAAAGCTGAAAGCTTACGAAGAACTCTTATTGATACCAAGATAGGAATTCGGAATTGAGTTGAATCAGATTTAATAATAATAATAATAATATCATCTCAAAGACACCTGTCCATACTTCCCTAGGGGTCCTTCTCTCTACTCCCTTCATCTGTCACAACTGGAAGTTATTTCTACCTTAGTTTTCTCCAGCAATTCAATGCTTCCCCAACCCCAAATCCCCAACGTCAACAGTCTGACAAAAGCCCTTCCTAGTCCTGTTGCAAGTGAATTATGAATGCATTTTGGCTCAGCCTCCAAGGGCTAAACAGTGCTTCTCCATCCGGTGGGTGCTCAGGGCCAAAGAACAGAATGTAAGGATGGGCTCCTGGAAATCGGTCCTTGAGGGTCTTGCCCACTGGTGAGTTTCTGAGGAGTTTATGTAAACTTGAGAATGAATGTGCCCTGAATTCCTCTGACCACCTGATAAAATTCTCAAGTAAGGACAATCAGCATGGCCACTCAGTGCTACCAGAGGCGAGTTTCCTACCTTTTCTGTTAATGTCTTGAAAGGCCTTATCAGTGGATGGGTCTTCACATTTTCATCCAGGGAAATTCCATATTTCCATCCATTCTGACTCTGTAGAAATGTTCTCAGTTCAAATATCCTTGGCATCCAAAGAGCCCTCCTATATGACCCAAATCCCAGCTTCTATTTTCACTGAACAAATAGAATAATGGGATGTGACAGAGCTTGAAAATTCCCCTCCAAAATGTCTAATTGATCCTTTAAGGCCATTAAGCTCTCTGCCCCCCTGGATTTTGAACTCTGCCCCCTTTATTTCTTCTTGTTTCAGCAGCTGTCCTCGCTGCTTACTCGCTTGTGTTTCAGATAGAAGGATGTTTCAAAAGACCCGAGAACAACGCTTCTCAGGTCAGTGTGTCATGTTCACAGGCAAGGAAAGAAGTCAAGGCTAAAAGCATCTGAGGACTGGTCCCACTGTCCACTGCTTGGAGGAGGCTGACCTGACTTGCATTGTTTGTCTGCCAACCCTAGGGAACAATTGTAGCAAGGCAGGTCTTCTAGCATCAAAGAAGTTTAAGAATTTCAAAATCCATTCAACAAACATCAGCTGAATGCCTACTACATTAGGTGCCAGACTCTGTCCCTGGCACTGGGGATACAGAGGAAAGTAAGAGCCCCTGAATTGTCATAACCTCACAGTTCAAAGACTCCTGGATGTTCTTTCTCAGGCTCTGCCTCAGCCCATGCATTAATGTGTATGTTTCTCAAGTTTCTGTCCCTTCTCAAAGGTACACCCTCCCTGGTAGATGTAATCCAGGCCCACGGTCCATAGGTGGCCTAATCTCAAATCAGGATTGCAGCCCAGATCTCTTCCCTAATTTTCAAACATATTTAAGTTCTATTTGGATGTCCACAGGTACCTTCTCACATGCCTGAAACAGAACCCAGCATTTTACTCCTCTAGGGGGCCTCTCCTCTTGGGTTCCCTGGATCTCAGTGAATGGCACCAGCTACACTCACTTTCCAAGCCAGAAGTGTGAGAATCTTCCTCGATGCCCCCTTCTTCTCTGTACCAGCTCATATTATGTTCAACTTCCCAGACATATTCATTTGTCTGCCTCTCCCTAGCTTCCCTGCCAGTATTTTAGTTCAGGCCACCATTGGCTCTCACCTGGAGTATTACAATAGCTTCCGTGTGGTCTCCCTGCCTCCAGTCTTGCCACCTCTCTGTGGACTCCATTTTCTACACCACTGTCAGGCAATATTTATAAAATCACCGAGATCAAGGCACTCTACTGCTTTAAGATTTTCTGACCCCGATCTGTCATCATGGTAATACCCAAACTCTTTGTGGACTCTAAAGCTACGGCGAGATCTTGTTGACCCTTCTAGACTCATGTCTCACCCTTCTTCATCTGCTCTACTCTGTGATCCCACCATATTGAACTATGGTTCCTTAAAGCCACCAGATTCTCTCTTGCTTCTCTGCTCCCATCTGCTGCTCCCATGGACTGCATTGCACTTGTTACCCTGTGCCTGAACAACTACCTGTCCCTTATCATATAGCAGAGATGTCACCAGCTCAAGGAAGCATTCCTGGACCCCCACTGTTGACTTAGAGACTCCCCTTATGGGTTATGTGCTCTAACCCTGTGCTCATTCCCACAACCTGTATAATGGCTGGCCTATTTTCTTTATCCCACAAGAGTGTGAAGTTCTTGAAAGCAGGGGAAAAATGCTCTTTTCTTTGTTAGATGATCAATGCCCACTTGGCAATGGTGAGCAAACATGTTTCCTTATAAATGTGCTTATAGTCCAGTGGGAGACCGAGAGAGAGATTCATCAAATTCCACACCAGTAAACATGTAGTCAATAACTGGTGAAACTGTTTAATTGTTATAAATATAAATATTAATATAAATATATAAGCTGCTATGAAAACCATGAAGGAAAAGAACAAGATGCTAAGAGGGCCTTTATCTGAGAAATCTGGGAAAGAAGTGTCCTAGGAAGAACTCACATGGGGATGGATATTTGAAGGATGAATTGGTAACTGGTGTTTGTTTGTGTGGGTGCAGATGGGGACCTGGCTCAGAATGAAAAGGGTTTCAGGCTTATGTAGAGTGTGCGTGTGTGTGTGTGTGTGTGTGTGTGTGTGTGTGTGTGTGTGTGTGAGAGAGAGAGAGAGAGAGAGAGAGAAAGACAGACACGCTAAAAGGAGGGGATGAGGTTGGAGAGCAGAGGGCAAAGGGAGAGAGGAGGCTGGAGATGGCAGCAGAAGCCAGATTAGATAGTGTCCGCTATTGGGCGATGTCTGGGATTTTGGCCTTTGTATTAAAAATGGTTAGGCTATTAAGGGATTTTAACAAGGAGGAGGGCTGGACTGGAAAACCGCGGTAGAATATGACTAAATTTACATACTGAAACTAGCACTTGCCAGCAGCGTAAAGGACAGAGTGGAGAAAATGCACGTGGGCAGACTAGTTAGGATGTTACCACCATCATCTGGGCAAAAGATGACTGTAGCTTGGACTAAAGCCATGGCATAGACAGACATACACAAATTCAAGAGAGACTAAGGAGGTAAAATCCACATGGATTAGTAATGGATTGGATACTACTTTGGATTCATGGAGGTGTCCCTTTCCCCTAATTCATAGGCTGGCCAAATGGGCATACGTGAAGACCTTCTAGAGCAAGGGTCAGCAAACTGGAGCCCTTTAGCCAATCCACCCAACCCCACTTGCTAAATACAGTTTTATCGGAACACACTCTTTCATTTATGTGTTACCTCTGGCTACTTTTGTGTTGCCACAAAAGTGATGAGCAGTTGTAACAGGGACTGCTTGGCCCGTAAAACCTAAAATGTTGACTATCTGGCCCTTTATTTTATTATTTTAAAAAGTTTTTTAATGTTTATTTAGTTTTGAGAGAGAGAGAGAGAGAGAGAGAGAGAGAGAGAGAGAGGGAGAGAGGGAGAGAGGGAGAGGGAGAGGGAGAGAACGAGAACGCACAGGTGCAAGCAGGGAAAGGGCAGAGAGAGGGAGACAGGATCCAAAGCAGGCTTCATTCTGACAGCAGAGAGCCTAATGTGAGGCTTGAACTCATAGAACCATGAGATCATGACCTAAGCCAGAGCTGGATGCTTAACTGACTGAGCCACCCAGACGTCCCTCGATCTGGCTCTTTACAGAAAAGGTTTGCCAACCTTTGCTCTAAAATCATGACGTATTAGCCCACTCTATGGTTACGAGGGTTGTTGTTATCACCAGCCCCAAACAGAAACTGATCAAAGGAAAAAAAACTGACCCCAGATCAATGCAGAGGCTGAGAGAGCGGCTAAATGTGCCCCCTCTCTAGGGCACACTGCTCGGAGGTGGTTTTCTGTGGCTCTGCAGGGGAGACGGGTTCACTGCTACATGCTCGAAGCCGCAGCTGAGCAATGGCCCCAGTCCTCAACTGGCGGCCCACAGGAATCCTGGATGTCTTTGGCACATTCCTCCCACTTTGCCTGCCAGCATTAAAGGGCTGACAGAGCAATTAAACTCATTAAGCAGCCTGACCTCATGTGGTGAGGAATTTTAAACACCAGATGGACAGGCTTATTAATAAGGGAGTGTCTGGAAGTTCTACGGCTGCCTACCATGGGAAGATGCGGGTCCTCCATAGAATGAAATGCAGCTTGCCGACAAAATACAAGGGTAAGGCTTTCAACTGCACTTCCCTTTTTCCAATGCTACATTCAAAGAAAGAATTTCACGAATGCCTCCTGCCCCATACTATGCATTTATGTCAAAATCACATGCTCGGTGCAAACTCCAGAAAATGCAATGTTTAGAAAAGAGTTAACACTCCCAGAATCAATCATTTTCCTGAGAAATACAAAAAGCAGCACCAGCCACTGCTGCTGCCTATTTCTCCGACCTCCACCATCCCTGGGAAATTGCTGCTCAGAAATAATGAATTCTCTTGGCATGGCCAGTCTGTCACTTAGACAAATCAGGCAGATTTCCAGGATTGGACCCTTTAATGTTCTTGGGCTGTTTTTTTTTTCCCCCTGACAATTGTCAGTTGGATGATAATCCCTACCTTGTCACAGGCCCATTTATCATGTGAATGCTCCGCGTACTTGGTGACGATGTACTCCCATTTTTCAGGCAAGGAAAAACTGAAATGAGAAAAAAAAAATTACAACCTCCCCAAGCACTTCAGCTGGATGTACCGAAAAGATGGCCAGAACCAACGATCAGCTGGCAGAAGTTGGACGGGAGGGACCAGCTAACCCAAGGCTGAAGCTGGATTCCCAGCTGTGAACTTCATGGCCTGTCCATGCTGGGTCACAGACACACACCAGGTCTTATTGGAGGACATCACTGTAGGAGCCTCTGCTGCACAGGTGACCTCCTTCCAGCTGCTCAAGATTCCATTGGCTCCTGTGCCAGATCTGACCTGGGTTAGACAGTGAAAATCCCCTTATCCAAAGACACTGCCTGTAACCTCACCAACTCCAATCTGGGAATGCCAGAAATGGATAGACAGAGAACCAAATGTTACAAAAGACTGTCTACTTTTTTGGATTCAGAGACTCATGTTTAAATATTAGAATTTGGTTAGGAGAGCAGACACTTGTTTCTGTTAGCCTGGCAGCTTCTGTCCCATCTAGTGGTAAAAAACAAAAACAAAAAACAAAACAAAACAAACAAAAAGCACCCCCATTTTCCTTTGAGGAACAAGTCTTGAATTGCATGGAGTCTTATGTGAACAGTCACCAAGAATGGACATCTGAGTAGGCCAATCAGACTCACTCTCCCTGGAATTTGAGTCTTGAGTTGTTTGAGGCCAGGGCAGCAAAGTCTTTGAGCTGATTCATCTAATGGGGATACTACATTGAAGGTTGTTCATGTCGTCACCCTGCCTTGGTTCCTGTGCTTCCTGAGGCCTGGTTGGTCAGCTTTGCACTAGGTTTTAATTATAACCCTGTATCCTTGCAATCATGTGCTTTTCTGCTTAACTTCTAGCTCCTGTTACTTATATTTTTTGGAGAACCATACTGATGCCAGAGGTATATGTGAAGAAATCAGAACTCTCAAGATAACATGGAACCCCACTCATCGCTAGCAAACAATTGCTAGTGTATATCTCAAAATGTTTATAAAGGCATCCAAGTGATTACACCATCTGTCATTCCTTCAGTATGTTTACGTTTTCACAAGGTAAAGTTCTCCGAAGTCAACACCTGTGTCTCTTGGGCTCTAGCTTGGTACTTTATCACACCCCTTACCTCTTTTTTACAGCAGGTTCAATTCTATTTCCTGCCATCCACTCGCTCAAGGCTCCATGTGATAGGATGTGTACATAATTTTCCCGAAGGTGAATTTTATACATTATCAAAGCTGACGGCCCCTAGGAATGGCTCAAGCTATGCCTCTCCTATGGGAGCTACTGCCGCAAACCACAAGTCTAAGGGGCTCTTACAGGATGTCTTGATTTCCCTGTTCAATCTAAAGCATTTTTAGAGCTCTTCATTTAAAATGCACCCGGACATGAAGACTATATGACCCACAACACATAATCAAAACTAGGAAAGAACTGCCAGAAGACAAAATTGGGCATATGTTGCCCAATATTTTATCTGTGGCCTAATCATCGCTAGAGAGGAATGCTGGGGAACCAGACGGAGGAAGTAAAAGACACTATTGTAGGGTGATTCTAAAATTCCAGCATCCCTTGGCATGGCAAAGAGTGGGTCCAGTCTTTCAAATAAGGACCCCATCCTGTTCTGTCACTCACACCCTGAGGCCTTACTGGAGTTCAGCTGAGTGTTATTTATAGAGTTGTTTTGATGTATAATGCTATTAGAACTATAGAGGCCTAATTCACAAAGAATGACGATTTTTGTCAAAAAATTCATTAATAAATTAATTGCATCATTTGTCAGCATGGTTCTTAACAATGCCTCGGGTGACATTTATTTGTGGAAAGCATTAGTCTCTTATAATAAATAAACCAACCCCCGAAAGGAAAGCCCAGAATATAATAATACAGCACATAATCAGATATGGACGGATTAGACCTTCAGAAGCTGACAAAACCCAGTGCCTAACTTGACTTCTAGCGTGTCAAAGAAAATGATCCGCAGGGTTAGCAGGACAGAAGGAAGAAAAGTTCATAATCCTCGCTACCTTCTGAAAGAGAAACGCCAGCCACTGGCCAAAATGTCGACTGGCTTAGAGATGATTCTGGACTCACTTCATGGTGTTGATGGGTTTGGGGTCAAAGTTGCCATCTGCATCCACTGAGATCTGTTTCTCCAACGTGGCTGAGATTCTGGTATCTAAGTAATCTGGTGGTAGCGCCCCAGCTATAGCACTGAGACAAGGAAGGGCCATTCGGAAAAGGTCTGGGTCATACTTCTGTGAGGAAAGACAAAGACCATGATAGCACAGAGATGAGAACTAGTGCCGCCCACAGGGAACAACTCGTCAATTAGCTGAAAAAAATAAAATGCTTCCATTTGTCCAGATTCACCAAAATGGGAAACATCTATATCCTTTGATGCTTTCTGGTGGAAACTTAAGGATCCTTGGAAGATCAAACGACAACCCGTAAAGCCCTCAAGTCACCATGTGCTTTAAGGTGAAAATCCTTTAATCAAAGTTTAAATCAGTATCTCCCAAATAGTTAATTGCAAGAATATCTAAGGATTACGGTGGTCTATAAACTTGCCTACCACAGATGGTTATAGACCCAACCTGTGACTGGAGAGGACAGGAGAAGCTCTGACAGTCCCCTCTGCAGAGCTGATATGGGTCTTGTGTTGGTATCCTCAGCAGACGGCTCAATATCACATCTGTTCTCTCTTGAACGGGGCCCGGAAGAAATTTCAGTCAAATAATACGGGGTTAGGAACAGTTTTTGATCTACTCCTACTAGACCAAAGGAACACTGGAATAAATAAAATTTAAGTGCAGGTGAACACCAACTGGAGCTATCCACAAGCTTCAGACTGTGGTAAGAAAGCCAGACTTACTCATTTTCCACCTTTAAAGATGGCGACCTCAAAAATCGAAATAAACTGGGCTAAGGGGAGTGGAGGCAAGTCTGACAGTTTGAACTGTTTTTCAGTCAGACTGTACAGAGGCCTCTTACTCAATTTTCTCCTCAAGCAAGTGGCTGTGAAGAACCTTCCTCAGAATGGTATGTGGTCTTTTGAAAATCCCACATCTCAACATCAGAGCAGCTGTTGGGGATTCTCCTCTACAACTGAGCTTGGTAAAGACTGGCTAACAGGGGCCACACAATGTCAGGAGGAAAGGAATGACAGGGAGGGTAAGTCATCAAGACTGAAACTAGGAAATATTTTTGTAATTTGCTCTGGAAGTCCTTCTCCTGTGTTTTAGCTTTGTGAGTCTGACAGGTTATTCAACTGCTCTGAGACTTTTCCTCGTCTGTGAAATGATGATTAGCATAGCTCCTGTTTCACAGACTTGGGTAAGGATGGTGTGATATACACTTGGGAAGCAACTGGCTCTGTTCCTAGCACGTGGCAAAGGCTAAAAACATTAGCTATTATTATTCACAGGCATTTATTACTCATTGGTTATCAAGGTGCTCCCTCTTTGTTCAGAAGTACTGCCATTACCTTATGGGAGAGGGAGTCGAAAATCCCCCAGAAGAGCTTCTCCGTCAGGTGCAATTCCTCCTCCACAGCTAGCCCGTAGCTCCCCCATCCTGAAGGCAGACAGTAATACTTCCAGCACTGTTCATAGTGATTTGTCAGAAGCTGGGAGGTTTGAACAGGATTGCACCAGTGGGTGGGGTACGGAAGATCCACAGGCATCCGCAACATGCAGGGGAGAACACAACAGCAGGGGGCAGACATGAGAGTGAAACCAACAGTTGAAACAGTTGGGTTATCTACAGAGAGGCCCTCAGACACCACTGAGAATGGTCTGCTTTCCTGCCCTAATGAGCTCTAGCCGGAGCTGAATCCACCTGATTAACTCTTGTGCCTCCTAATGTGCCCCCAGCAGTTGCTGGAAAATGGAGAGGAACTCTTTCTGCTTCAAATGAAGTAGTTGCTATCTAACACTGCAGCCACTCAAAGGTGGGAATAATTTCTTCTGAGACATTTGCTTATAAATCTAGAAGACTCTGAGTGATGCTGATATGGAGATGGTGAGGAGCACCCCGAGGGGTCTGAAGATTTTCTCTATACTGATTACTGCCCATGGCTTCCTTGCTTTTCTCTTGAGCCTTCTGATGGCCCAGCCATGTTACAACAGTTCCACATGTGGCCAGGAGAGGGCAGAAGCACAGCGCCAAAGTTCCTATCCCAACAGGTGGAATCCACACCCTCTAAGAAAAATCCCGCTGGTCTAAGAAGTAAAAGCGAGTTTACTGAGTGCTACTGATGCTGCTTCCTCAGGGACCAGAATCCAGCTGGCAGTACAGGCCTGCTGAGGAAGCAATGCCAGGTTGGACTATGAAAACCATAGTTTTCAGCTAAAATGCTTACTGGGATTAAGATTAGAAGAATAGCCCTTGGAGGGCAGTGGAATCTCTGACAATATACAAGCTGCTTTCTGCCTGGCATGGAGACAGAGGACTGAACTGAAGGCTTCTGGGAATTCTGTTTATCCCAGTAAAATGCTTCTGGAAATCCTTGGCTTTGCCAAATTCTGAGAAAAAGGAAAAGTTCTGTTAAAGTCACCAGGCAGAATTTTCAGGTGTGGCTAGCCACTGCCGACACAATGAATATGCAAATACGGCAGGTACCTCATAGGTGAAAGTTAAAAAAACATTTTTCTCTTGGGTGGGCAGTTGATTGTGGTGCCCTCCCACCCAGGCCCAGATGCTCCCTGTGCCAGTGATAAAATTATTGTAATTTATGAGAAAATCATGAATGAGACAACAAATAGCTCTATGGCTCTTTCTACTTTACATTCATAAAGGAAAGCAGGTAAGAGTTAAAAACAAACACAAAAGAGGGTTTGTTCAACAGGAAAAAAAAAAGGCACAAAACAGTATGGAATAGAAAAAGGACAATTTAGTTTCTGTACTTGAATGAATAATCACAAGGCCTTCAAAGCTTTTTGAGATTGGATACATTCTGAAAACGTAATTAAGGCAGGAAACTGCACAATCCAAGTCCCCCTCATTAACTTCTGCTAAATAACACGTAGCCAGTGGAAAGCAATTAAAGAAAATTGGAGCAGTTAATGATCTACTCTCTGCAACCTGGACATTCAGATAGGGGTGTGATAGGGTGGGTTGTATCTTTTTAGCCCTCAAAAAAGTAAAACTCATTGAATGTATATTTTTCTCCAATTGTGAAGCCCTCATGTTTTTCAAGGCAAGTTTCTGTGCCGTGGACTGTATTTCTGCAGCAATAAAGAGGTTTACCTTAAGAGGCATTTTGCAGTATTCGTTGAGCTGCGGCACATCAAAGACAAGACGTCGCAAGAGTTGCTGTAACATCGAAGGCCTCAAGTGACTGCAGTAAGAAATAAGAAAGAATAGAAAGGTAAGAAAATGATGAAAGAAGGAAGAAAGAAGAAACACCATATACCAGAGCTAAGCCTCAGAATAATTAGCTCTTAAAACAAGATCTTGGGTAAATCACGGTCAATGATAACACACTTTAAAAGTAAGTACAGGTGATCCTTTCACAACATGGCAGCTAGGGGTGCTAACCCCTCCAGCATATAATTTTTGACCCCCTCCAAAACCTTACTAATAACCTACTATTGACTGGAAGCCTTACCAGTAACACAAACAATTGATTAACACGTATTTTGTGTTATATGTATTATATACTGTACTTTTACAATAAAGGCAGCTAGAGAAAATGTTAACAAAATTATAAGAGAAATATATTTATAGTATTGTATTAATTGAAAAAAAAATCCACATACGAGTGGACCTGTACAATTCAAACCCGTGTCGTTCAAAGGTCAACTGTATATTTAAAATATAAAAGGGGAATGTGTGGCTAACGAAGTGAGATACCTAAGGTAAAGTCTAATCACCAGGTGATAAGATGTCCTAGAGTCTATGCACCATCAAAATATAGTTACGGATTATGTACAAAGAATATAATAGAAAGAAGGTGCAGTTGATTTTTACAGCCATCTCTAAGGGCCAACTGTCTCCTTGAACTCTGCAAAGGATGATGGAGTTGACCAGTGCATAGGTGGAATCTGAGGCCACCTACTGGTGTGACTGCAAGGGAGTTTAAGACCCTCTGAGTTACTATCCAATCTCTGAAATCCTCATTATTGGAATCATTTCTTTAGGTTAAGGCTCTGTCCTCAAAACAAAACAAAACAAAACAAAACAACCCTCCTTAAACAGGCAAATACTATAATCAATTAGCAAACAATTTATCAAATTATCGAAGAGTTCATGGCGTTGGTAGTTGGTACAATTCTGAAATAGAGAAAGGAGAGATAAACAACACTGATTCACTTTTATTTTTAGATTACCAAGGCTTTTAAAAACTGAATGGAATCTCCAAATTCTCTGCACAGAAAAGTGCCCATATACATAATTTAGCATGTATGTTCAGTTCAAGACCTACTGACTTCCAACCACGGATGCACAAGGAGCCATGGAGGCCAAGTGAATGACTGATGTTAAATGTTGGAATGTCAGGAAAGAAATCCTACAAGGAGAAGGGATGCGAATGGAGATGGACAAGAGAACTCATCTGGCTGACAACTTTTCCAAGAGCTGGCCTTGTGATAAAAAGCCCTGGAGTAAAAAGTGAAATATACAGCAAGTAAATGGCCTTGTCTCTAAATCTTGGAATTATAATATAAAATTCATTACTAATTATTGCTTTTTTTTCTAGGTAGCCCTAGTTGTCCCCACCCCCCCCCCCCCCCCGTACATAGTCATCCCTTGTGTGATTAGGAAACCATTCATTCAACAAGAATAAGGACCATATCCAGCGGGCCACTACAGGGACACCTGCTGGGCCTATCTCCTGGACATCCCAGAGCAGTGGGTCTCAATCCTGGCTGTATTATGGAGGCACCTGGGGAGCTTCAAAAATTGTAAGCCTGGGTCCCATTACTAAAGGTTTGATTTTGGGGGTTGAGGTATGGCATGGACACTGGATATTTATTTTGTAGCTCCCTATATGATTCCAAGGCAGAAAACACTGGCTTAACACAGCAAATCAGCATCTGGACCATATTGCTGAGACCTGCTATTGGAAGGGGCCTTCTTCCTTTGACCCTATCAGACTTGACAGTTTTCTGAGGATCCAAGTCTCTTGGGTTGACTTTGCCTTTTGTCCTTGGTTGCTCTGATACCTATCTGCAGTGGTGAAAACTACTGCCCTTAATTCCCCACTGGGACTGGAGATTCCTTCTTATCTTTGCTCCAGGTTCTTTGAGGCTTACAGGTAGGCTGCTTTGATTCACACTCTTACATCTGGTCTCTGTGTAAAGGTCCACTCACTTAGAGAAGGAAAAACTTGGTTTCTGGCTTTTAGGAACCAAAACATTAGTTCTTAATCTGAATACTTAAGGCCTGAAAGACAGTTTCATCTTCTGTTCCACCAACCCTCAGGGCAAGAGTCTGAGCTGTGCCCCCCATTTCTCCATAGTGAGAGATGAGACTCCATGCAGAGGTGATCAGCAAACTTGAGGTAAGTGGGAGTCCCCGCATAACCTAAGAGGAGATGTCTGGGGAGACGTTGGTGTATGGCTAAGGCCTGGAAGCTTCCTTAAGCTGGAGTCACCAGTTTTTCAATTACACAATTAAATGCAGCTGACAGGGATGCACACATGGAGGTGAAAACCACAGGCCAGGGTACTTACTTGCAAATGGCAAGCAAACATTCTTCTATGGTGTCCCTCTGGGCTTTGGTGAGGGAACGTCCCTTGGAAAGCCTATATATTGTCTGGAGTGTAGAATCGATCAAAGAGGTGTAGTGTTCTGCTCCGGCAAAGAGAGGGGCGCATCTTGTGAGGAGCGGAAGCACAGCAGAACATAGATACCTATTTAGTGCGAGTGCGGCCTCTGTGGTGCTTAGGGAAACCTAGGAAAGGGAATTGGGACACTGGTTAATCTCCTTGGGAAAGACAGAGCACAGCTTACCCTGCGTATGGAGATCCTGTCTAGCAGGTTGGAAAGCTTACGCATCACAGTGTTTCACAGTAACAGAGTGAACAACTCCCTACCTTGTCAGCAGACCTACTTCTCTTTTGCATTTTAAATGGAAAAAAAAAAACAGGTTAAAAGAAAAAAATAAACAGAAGGAAAGCAAAGGCTGGCTGGTCCTAACTCATTCCAAATGACCCACGAGCATCTGTTCCCCTCAAAAAGGGATCCTAAAACCTATTAAAATCAGCCGATGACCAGTCTAACCCAACATTCTTCATGTTTGCAAAGTCCAACTGCCAAGCTACTATTTTATTATTCTGTCTTAGCTCTTTTTTCTCACCTTGTGCTGAGAAGGTGTCACCTCACTTGTCCTGAGGTGATTTTGAGATTAGTAAGTGGCTACTGGCCAAGCGAGCCATCAAACCACTGGTTTTGTGACAGGTTTGCAGAGACAAAGTGGAGCTGTGACCTTATCACTTAATTTATGAGCATTGTGAGCAATTCACTATCTGATAAATGGCACGAGGGTAGAATTCACTAAAGAGAACCTACCTTTGATGGGAAAAGGGTACAAGGAACATAAACTTAGGACTCACTCAAAAACGCTGCTTTAATTCTCACTCACAGTGTTCTTTCTCATTCACTTAGGCTAGACACAAGGCAGGCCCAGTTACTGACATTTAATCAAAGCATTGTTAGCTACCATCTTTGAAAACTAGGCAACTTCAGAAGAAACCTTGAGATCCACAAAGATAAAATCTTATCGTTATTTCCTGTGATTATCAGAGCCATTGTATCTGTAACACATTTTCTGTAAGTTATGACATGATAAAGTGTCTTGAACTGTACACATTTCTGGGTATTCCTATTAATTATCAAAAGTTTGTCTTTGATAAGATTTAGTAATCCTACTGAAAGAAATAGCAAATCTTTCACATTTATCATTTTGGTAAATAGAGTTGTCACAATGGGGAAGGACAGAGCTTTGATTCCAGTGGCTTAAAAGTTTTCAAAAGAGAATGCATAAAAATGCATGTGTTAAGGAACTGAACCTTTAGCTTATTTTGCTGCAGATTGTGCCTAGACAAGCATATGATTTGAACACCAAATGGAAGAACAGAATTTGCTGTTTATTTGACCTATAAAAAACCCAAATGCTTTGTTCAGGAACCTTGGGAATGTCCCAAAAGTGAAAACAATTACCATTTTTTTAATCAAGTAATTTATAGAAAAAACTCAAAACAAAAGTAGCTGCGGAAGCAATGTTTTAATTATCCAAAACGATCATATGTCCCAAACACCTTCAGGAATATGTCATTTCTTAACACCATGCCAAAAATAAGAATGGATCTTCCATTCAGATTGGGACTTGTATTGCTTCCCATTTCTAGGTGATCCTATACATTTGCGAGTAACCCATTCAAATGAAATCCATCCCAGTTAAGGTACTGGCTAGCTGACCACCCATCACAGAGCTCAGACTTCTATCTCTATTGGACACTAGGTGGAGCCTTTGAGAGACTTTATGATTAAGAAGACCTGCATCTTCTGGCTCTCCAAAAAAGCAACCCTACATTGGCAAGATGTTTTTAGACTTATGCTGATCGAATTGTTTTTTTCTTCTTGGACCCAGGACTTCTGGTGCACTGTTTCTGACTTGGACAATCATGCTTCTACGCTTTATAACTCCTGGGGCCTCCTGTCTTGATGTCTGTTGATGTTGGATTACTATACTTCACCCTTGACTTTCAAACTTGGGTTTGACTTGGCCTCTGGTCTTGACCTTGCCATGCCCAAAGCTCCAAAACTGCTTGGCTTGGAGATTATCTTTCCTGATGGTCAGTGCATGAAACTTAAGGAGAGTGGGAAGAGTATTTCCAGCCTATAATGCTGCCAGCCAGACCTTTTCATAAGCAACAAGCCCTGGTTCTCAACCAAGGGAGATTCTGTCCCCTAGGGGACATTTGATGTTATCCAGAATTGGTTTTATGGGTGTGCTACTGGTATCTAGTGGGTAGAGGACAAGGGATGGTGCTAAATATCCTGTAATACACAGGATGTACCCCCCTACCAGATAGTGCCAAGGTTGAGAAACTTGCAACAGAGGAATCTGGATTGAATATGTGAGGTCGAGTTTACCTACATTTAATTCTCTGGCCCAACAAATTAAGACCTTCCATTTCTTGGTACTTCTATTTTCTTACCTTTAAAGCCGACTGCTAACATGTAATCAGTGAGGAGATAGAAAATAATCACTTTGAAATCCAATGTTACTAACATACAATGATGGGAAAAAAGATAGTTTTCCTTATTTTAGCCACTTACTGTATCTAGAGAGGCAGAGGCTCTTAAGTCAGGTAAAAATCCAACCTCTAGCAAGTGGAGCAGAAAAGTTTGATCCTTAATGCCATAAACACGATCCAAGAACAGCACCATGGGTGCCTTGTGGTCAGGGCAGAAGTTGGCTGCCATATCTGGCTCGCTGACCGACCCATCTGAAAGACACACAGAGAACGTCATGGCCCCTTTTCTATCTCCACAGACTCAAAGGCCACACAGAGTGTGTCTGTCTACACGCCTTGTTCTCCTAACAAGCAACAGGAATACAGTATCGTGCTGCAGCCAGCGGATACTCGCTTGGAACAGCCGCTTGCTTACATTTCAGGAATTTTCTTGAGCCAGTTGTTAGACATACTCATTATCAACAACTAAAATTTACAATTAAGTAAATTATATTTAGAAAGGTGACAAATACTCAAAATGCATCACCTCCTAATGAATTTGCTATCAACTATATTCTTGAGGTTATTTATATCTGTTTTATTTGCATGTTGGAAATACAATACAGTGGTGTGCTATGTGCATTCTCTTTCCAACTCCGTGGCTCAGTGACACACATTGAGAGCTTGAAATGGACCATGGTGAGAGTACTTACACCACACAAAATGGACAAATGCCAGGAATCGGGGCTTGGTTTTTTTGCTTTGTTGACTGAAGACAGAAGAAATGAAGGGAGAAAATGTAAGGGAGATTAAGAGGGTGTCTTGTTTGTAGCCATTACATCATAAATAGCACATAACTGAGGAAATATTCTCTTAGTGTTTGGAAACTATTATCTGATTTAGGTGAAATTGAGGACAGATCTTCCAATAATTCTAATCTTATTTTAATACAAAAGTTCAAAGGTGAAGTGAGGAATACCATGAAGAAAACAAAACTGCTTGACTTAGAGAATAAAGACAGGAGTTTGAAAGTTTGTTAACATCAAAAAATAGGAAAAAGAGCCCCTAAATGATCAAGCTAAATCAGAGCATATTTACATACTGTACTTCATAAATTACCTTGAGAGCCACAGAGGTTTAGTCCTACCCAGCCCAGAGCCTCATTCAGCGCAGGGATCAGTGCAGGGCTCTGGTCAAGCAAGGAGAGAAGGGGACCTTCCCAACAAGAAGCTACCTGCCTCTGCTGAACACCAGGGGGAGCCAGATCTGAATGGCGAGGCTGAATTAATCTCTGAGACTCATGTTCTGAGGAACATTCATTTTATAGGATACTACTGAGTGTTTTGTGCTCAAAAAGTTTGGGTAATTCTGAGTTTGACATTTCTTTTACCATATGTTTTTTCAAAGGCTGTATAATCGTTGTTCTTCATGATAAGCACAACATTTTCGAGATTGATATTACCAAGACTGAGAAGTAAGAGACCCACAAAGATCAACAATTAGCTATCCATGAACAAAAACAGCACTGGGAGAAGCCAGGAGTCAATGTGAGAAACTTCAGTAACACAGTGGAACAAAAAACCTGAGAATCACTGCACAAGAAAGTAAGGATACATTTTGCCGGCATTATCCCAGGCTGGCACTGTTCAGGGCCAAGCAGGAGCTGCTCATCTAGAAAGAGTTCCCTTCACTGGGTAAAGAGAATGGGGTGAACAATCATCTCCTTTACCTTTTGGGGAGCTACATGAAGGATACCTCTGTCTCACCCCAGCTAGAGCCCAGTGAAGGGAGAGGTCTCAGGAAAAGAAAGAAGGGCAAGGGCCACTTGTATCAACCAGGCAGTGGGAGTCACTGTGGTCACCAGTGACTTGCTCTGCAGAGGACCCCAGCAGCTCTTGCCAGTGAAGAAACCAACATCCAGCATTAGCCACCGTGAAACCCTGGCAGGTTTCCCAGGTTTTGTGTTTGCAGATGCCCAGCCACCTGGGTCTTTTCTCACTCCCATCTCTCTCAATGCCAGAACCCTGATCTGCATTGGCAGTCAGTCCTGGGCTCTGCAGCTGTACTGATTCAAGATGCCAGCCCAGACCCTTGCAGCTGATACCCACCATCGTGGGCACACTTGGGAAGACTTCCATCACTGGCCTCTGTTTCCATGCGTACACCCGTGGTAAGATCCTGCGGCCACGGGAGTACATGCAGACAACCGGGGCCCCATGCAGACAACCAGCTGCTTGTGGGCCCAGCTCTGGCCTTGCCTCTGGTCAGTGGCCTGCACTGCTGGGCTCATCTCAGCTGGCACCTTCAACTGTGAACTTGCATCTCACTGGCCTGAGTCTTGTCATTGGCTACCACTGCTGTGCACCTGTGGTGAGACCCTGCAGCCACAGGCATGCATGCTGACAGCCAGGGTCCCCGCAGGTGCTAGTGCCTCCATACAGTTCACCCTGATACTTGCTGCTCACCCTGGCTCCTGCCACTCCACGTGTGTCTGCAATTGGCCTGTGCCACTACACAGGCACCTGCAGTTGGTCCCTGCAGCAGAGTGTACACATCACTGGCTCCAGCTACCACCACTGCCTACCTTCTTCCTAGTTGTTAGATATGGACTTCACTGCCGAGGATCCCAATAGCCCTTGCAGCTACTGAGGATCTCCAGCAGGACTTGCCAAGGACCGCATAATTATCAGTGTGGTGGACTGCAGTGGCCTGAGCTGCCAAGACGTCATGCCCCCCAAGCCCCAGATCTAAAGCCAAAGCACACATCTGTGCTTGGTGCCCTGTCCCACGAGATCTGGGGTCACAGCACACTCTAACACACCCCCACCTGCAGGTGAGGGTCTTTCCTTACCAAAGTCAGTCCATGAAGTGTGAAGGGGCGACTGCTTCTCCCAGGGTGCAGGTATCTGTGCAAGGCTATAGGTATCACAACAAAGAAGGGAAACAGGACACCACAAAAGGAACACAGTAAACTTCTAGTAATCGACCCCAAAGACAATGGAGACACATGAATTACTTGGCAAAGAATTCAAAAGAATTATTCTCAAGGTGCTCAGAGGTCAAAAACATAAAGAAACAAACACAAATTTCGCAGCTCAAGAATACAGTGACTGAATGAAAGAATTCATTGTGTAGAGCACTTCAACACCACCCTGGCCCAAGCAGAAGAATCCATGAAATTAAAGAAGGATCATTTGACATTTCCCATTAAGGGGAACAAAAAGAAAAAAGGATGAAAATGAAGAAAGCCTATAGGATTTATGGGACACCATTAAGAGGAACAATCTATGCATCATTCAAGTCCCACAAGGAGAAGAGAGGGCAAAGAAGGAGAAAGCTTATTTAAATACCATTGAGATCTTCCCAAACCCAGAGAGATCTGTGAACATCCAAGTTCATGAAGCTAATAATTTCACCTTTTAATTTCAATCTGAAATGATCTTTTCCAAGACCCATTATACTAAAACTGTCTAAATCAAAGGCAAAAAGAATTGTAAAAGCAGCAAAAGAAAAAATTTCACCGACACCAGCGAACCCCCATTAGGCTATCGGTATGTTTCTCAGCAGAAAAACTCTGCAGCAAGCTAGGAGAGATGGGATGATACATGCGAAGCACTAAATGAAAAAAACACCAACCAAGAATACTTTACCTAGTGAAGTTGTCTTTCAGAAGTGGAGGTGAGAGAAATACCTTCCCAAACAAACAAAAGCTGGGGAAATTCATCACCACTAGACCTGCCTTACAAGAAATGCTGAAAGAGTGGCGCCTGGGTGGCTCACTCGGTTGAGCATCCGACTTTGGCTCAGGTCATGATTTCACAGTTCATGGTTCTGAGCCCCACATCAGGCTCTGTGCCGCCAGCTTGCTCAGAGCCTGAAGCCTGCTTCAGATTCTTTGTCTCCTTCTCTTTCTGCCCCACCCTTGCTTGCGATCTCTCAGAAATAAATAAGTGTTAAAAAACAAAAAATAAAAAAAAAAGAAATGCAGAAAGGAGTTCTTTTTCCCCCCCATTTATTTATTTATTTATTTACTTATTTAAAGGGAGAGGGAGTACAATAAGGGGAGGGGCAGAGAGAGAGGGAGAAAGAGAGAGTCCCAAGCAGACTCCATACTGTCAGCACATAGCCTGATGTGGGACTTTATCCCACAAACCATGAGATCATGACCTGAACCAAAATTAAAAGTCAGACACTTAACTGACTGAGCAACCCAGGTACCCCTGAAAGGAGTTCTTCAAGCTTAAATAAAAGGATACTAAACAATAACATGAAAATATAAAACACACTGGTAATATGGATAAATATATAGTTAGATCCAGAATACTCCCATACATAAGGAAGGAAAAAAAAAAGAACAGAAATAAATAAGGAATGGAAAAGACACTAAAATGAGCAACAAAACTAATACCTGACTTTTGAAAAGATAAAGTTGATAAAGATTTAGCTAGAATTACCAAGAAAAAGAGGGCTGAAATAAAGAAAATTATAAACAAAAGAGATGTTACAATGGATACCACACAAATATAAAAAAATCACAAGAGACTATTATGCTTAATTATGCACCAACAAATTGGACAACCCAGAAAAAATGGATAAATTGCAGACACAAAGACGAATGGAATACAGTTGAGAGGCAGAAATAAACCTATGCATATATGGTCAACTAATATTTGACAAAGAAGCCAAAAATATTCAATGGGGAAAGGACAGTCTCTTCAAAAAATGGTGTTGGGGGAAACTACATATTCACTCAAAAGAATGAAACTGGACCCATAGTTACACCACTCACAAAAGTTACCTCAAAATGGACTAAGGAAATGGAAGACCTGAAACTGTAAAACTCCTAGAAGAAAACATAAAAGGTAAACTCCTTGACTTCAGTCTTGGAAATATTTTTTTTTGGTATATGACACCAGCAGCACAGGCAACAAAACCAAGAATTAATAGGTGGGACTACCTAAAAGAAAAAACTCCTGCACAGCAAAGAAAACCAACAACGAAGCGAAATAGCAACCTACACAATAGGAGAAAATACTTGCAAACCATCCGACAGGGAGTTAAAATCCAAAAGACATAAGGAACTCATAGAATTCACAAGAAAAAGACCCTAAACCCAATTAAAAATGGGCAAAGGACTTGAGGGGTGCCTGGGTGGTTCAGCTGGTTGAGCATCAGACTCTTGGTTTCGGCTCAGGTCATGATCTCAGTTTCATGAGTTTGAGCCCCATGTTGGGCTCTGCTCTGGCAGCACAGAGCCTGCTTGGGTTTCTTTCTCCCTCTTTCTCTGCCCCTCTCCTCTTGCACTGTCTCTGTCTCTCTCTAAACAAACACACTTTAAAAAAAATGGGCAAAGGGCTTGAAAAGACATTTTTCTAAAGACATGAAAATGACCAACAGGCGCTCAAGAAGGTGCTCAACATTACTCATCATCAGGGAAATGCAAATCAAAACCACAATGAGCTATCACCTCATACCTATTAGAATTGCTATTTTCAAAAAGACAGGGGATAGCAAATACTGGCAAGGATTTGGAGTAAAGGAAACTCGTGTGCACTGTTGGTAGGAATGTAAACTGGTGCAGGTGCCATGGCAAACAGTATGAAGATTCCTCAAAATAATTAAAAATCGAACTATCATATGACCCAGCAATCCCCCTTCTGGGTATATTCCCCAAGGAAACAAAATCATTATCTCAAAGAGATATCTGCATCTGTATGTTCATTGTGGCATTATTCATCAGAGCCAAGACATGGCAACAGTCTAAGTGTCTGTTGATGGATGAATGGATAAAGAAAATGCGAACACACACACACACACACACACACACACACACACACACACACACAGGAATATTAGTCAGCTATAAGAAAGAAGGAAATCTTGCCATTGGCAGTAACATGAATGGACCTTGAGGACATTATGTTAAGTGAAATAAGTCAGAGAAAGACAAGTATTGTATGGTCTCACTTATATGTATAATCTAAAAACACTCAAATTATAGAAACATGGAGTAGAATGATAATTACCAGGTCATGGGGGAGGGAGGGTAAATGAGCAGATGCTGGTCCAAGACCACAAACTTTCAGTTATAAGATGAGTAAGTCGGGGATCTAATGGTATATATAGCATGGTGACTAAGTTAACAATACTGTATTATATCCTTGAAAGTTGCTGTGAGAGTAGAGCTTTAATACTCTCAATAGAACAACAAAAAAGGTAATTATGTAAGGTCAAGGATGTGTTAACTAAACTTATTGTGGTAAGCACCTGCAAAATACACACACACACAAAATCACACTGTATACCTTAAACTTACATAATATTATATATTGTAGCTCAATTATGCTGGAAAAAATGTGATATATCCCAAGGCATTTCCCAAACTTATATTACTCCAAACTTCTTAACACATACAGCAATTAATGTTTTCTACAAAAATGTTCTGTGTAACACCAGTTTGGGAAACACTGTAATAGTCAGAGTCATGTTATCTTTTCAATTCCTCCAACTGCCAGGAGGAAACTGCCTGGATGTCAAGTGCAGTGACATGGAGAAATTGAATCCTTTTGGGAAAGTATAGGTTTTGCAAAGCTAACATTGATCGATGCCAAAGGTCATCTGGCAAGTAGCACTGGGTGAAAACCTCTTTATGTCCATGGACATGAGGTTCACGGGGCTGTGGTGGAAGGGAGCCCAAGTCAGGCCCTAGCCGTCTGCTGCCCACCTGGCTGCACAATCCGGGGACACTGAGGCAAAGGAGAAAGAAGGCTGAGGTGAGAGCTTTCATTGGTTCCATTCCATCAGCTTCCTTCCAGAGGATTAGAGCACTCAGAGGACTATGAGGTCTAGACTGGCCCTCCCCATGGGGAAAAGGGTATAGGAGTCTTCAACAGCAGACCAGAGGAGACAGCAGCTAGCTGGAGCCAGGAGGAGAGAATTCCTCATTGCCAGAAAAAGAGCAACCTTTCCCAGTGCTGCCTGTCCCATGAGTAGGAGCCTGGGAAGACAGGCTACCTACCAGTACACAGTCCAGCCCCTGAGCGAGTGGCCCCCTGGGAGACTGGCAGAACTCAGCCTTCAGCTGCTTCTCTTACCTTTGTTCAGGGAAGGCAGCTTCAAGGGGATGCTGATGATCCCAACCAGGTCCTCAGTGGGGACCAGGGAGCGCAGGATTGACCTGATCCGGATGGCTTCCCCCTTTCCTGTCTGGATAAGCTGCAATGCAGGGTTGGAGAATGACATAAAGGAAGTTCCCACACCCCTCACCACCCCACCTCCAAACCTCTGGCAGTGAAATAGTTCTCTTTAAGGGGTCGGTACACTTCTATATTTCTCTAATTGCCATAGACACTTATGGCCATGGGGAAAGAAGGGAGCTTTCTCTTTTGAGTTTCTCGAGGAGGTGCTACTGAGGGAATAACTCTGAACAAGGAGGTCACTCGATTCCTTTGCTGTGATTACAGTGGTTATGCAGTTATGGGATCAAGTCTCTGCAGTAAATGTGCAGGCTGCTGGGGATTTTCAGTGTGACTGCAATACACGGAATTCTCAGTGGCCATGACAGAAGTGTTGACATTGTGGCCACAATTCCAGACTTTAGAATTCAGCTAAAATATAGAAGTTACTTATGAATTTCACCTTCCTAAAAGTTTGATTAATGCTGGGGCTGGGGGTGGGCAAGAGGTACTGATAGAGAATGTCCTAGAGAATGTGAGTGTCTAAGCAGAGGTATCCTGAGATGGATAACCTGATCCATACGATCATGAATGAGCCAACCAGTGTGTACAGGTGCATATCCAGAACATGAGGACAGTGGGTAAGCTTCTGAGAACAGGCTCTCAGCTGCAAACTGAACTGTTACGAGCTCAGGATGGAATCTGCACAGGTGATGATGGCTCCTCCCCTCCAACCACCACTTATAGAGTAGGAGCCTGAGGGAAGGGTGCTGAGAAGGGTTATGTGTCAACTGTCAAGCCAGAGGGGCAGTAAGGAAGGAAGGAACTCCTTCCCAGATGGAACAGCTCTGATGGCTTACCTGTCGCACAATGCCGTCTTCGTGAGAATAAGCCAAATGCGTAACTTGCTTTCTCAAGTGATGGCCAGTGATGAGGGAACTGACACCTGCCTCATCCTGCCCCAAGACTGTAGAACATGCTAGTTTTTCCCTTCCTCCCTTTAAAGCTTCAGTTGTTGAAAGGCACAAAAATGGAAAGATGGGCTTATGTGGATGAGGCTGATTTATCACAGTAGGAACCGGAATCCTCAGTTAAGAATTCTGATCAGGCTCCCTTAGCAAGATTTAGACTTTCTTCTATGCACAGTACTTTTAACCTGGATTCTTCCACATTGGGATAGTTTCCCTACCCACTTGTAGATGGATTTGCAAATGGGCTAGACTGTGTTTTAGGCAGGCCCATGACATACTGGAAGAAAGAGAAGACTGGATACTTTAGTGCAGTGTCCTAACCTATAGGTTGTGACCAATTAGTGGGCTGTGAAATCACATTAGGGGGTTGTGACCTGCATTAAAAAGCATGAAGTAGATTAGTATAGAAAAGAAAATGTTAGTGTGCAGTGTCTGTAGGAATGGTAAATTTAGTTTCTGGAATATATATATGTATATATGCATATATACATATATATATGTATATATGCATATATACATATATATGTATATATGCATATATACATATATATATGTATATATGCATATATACATATATATGGTGGGTTGCAAGGTAAATTAAATTTCTTACTATGGCTAAAACAATTTTTTTTTTTGGTCAAAAAGTTTGAAAGCCACTATTTTAATGAGTTCTGTCTTTTGTAAGAATTAAAAAAAAATACAACATATCTATTGTTAACCTGTCAATGACCAAATACACAGTCTCATCAACACTAGATACCACTGTTTATATTAACCCAATCTGCATTGCCAACCACGTTTGAGAGATACCCTGGCTTAACCCAAATGCAGTGAGCAGTGCAGGAAGAGGCAGGCAGGCACTGGAGGCTTGAATGAGCAAATCAAACAGTTCTTTTAAGAAATGACCAAGTACATTTTTAAATGAAAAACTTTTTAAACTTTTCTATTTTAATAGAAAATGGAATTATTTCCTCCTTTCCTAATCATGTGAGGCCTTATGTGAAATAAGGTCACTCTCGCTCATCCCTGAGCAGAGGTGAAAAGGGAAGAGGAGGAACATAACTTTTTAGGACAGAACTGGAAGCATGAGAAGTCATCCCATAAAAATAGAAGCATCTATTTTTTTTTTTTTTTCCTTTTGCCTGAAAAGTTTACCTCTGGGAAATAATCACACATGAGCCAGGGAAAGAGACTGCCTTCCTGGTGCCTAACACCATGGGGCATTGGGAAAAGAGGATTTTCCATGTGGAGTGCACCAGTGGCCACAGTCAAGAATCAAGTTAGTCACATTCTGGAAAAATTGATGGAATGGAAACATAATTTTGGGGGGGCTTCTAAGACGGAATATGTGGAGGATGTGCCCAACTAGCGCCACAGAGAAATCACACAACACAGGGACTTGCTCAGGAATCATTCCTTAGAAGGCTGCGGCATCAGCTATGAGAGGTGGAAACTACTCTAGTAGCTAAAAGGAACTGAGAGAAATGCCAGAGACTGAAGAAGAAATTACGTTCAGGAAATCTCCAGTGCTCTTTCGGTCAAGCCCCTCAAAGTTGCCCAGTGGGAACTCACATGCATTTCAGGAGCACAGCGGCCCAGGAGATCTATAAGGGCTGAATAAAAAGACATAATTGCATTGCCCATGTGCACGATCTCTTCTTCATATTCACCGTCCTCCGTGCTGCGGAAAGAGAACCAACATGGGGAAGGTGTGAGGAAGCCTGGCAGGTGTGGCCATGTTATTGGACATGAACTGCAGGACAATGAAACCCTCTGCTCATCCTAAGGATCACATATCCTTTCCCTTGGACACCCTCCCTCCCAACAACATGGTTTTACTCAGTAAGCTCAAAGGACCCAAATGTTTGTCCACAGAATTCCTAGGTCCTCTGAACTTCAAGGCCTAAGTACTGACATCAGCTGATCCTGCAGACCCGTGGACCCGTGCAGACCCATTCCATTTTCCACCCTGAACGTGCGTGGAAAGCATATTGGAGTAAGTCCATGCCCTGGCTCTGTTGGTAACAAGCTGTACGACCCTGGCCTCTGTTTCTTCTCATGCTACACGAGGAAGGTGGAGCAGCTGATGCTTTGGGTTTTTTCTAATTCTACCAGATCACCTACCAGAACAAATAATAAACAAATGAACCCCAACTGCCTAGACAGGTACCCCTATGGGGTTATACCCACTCTCTAGATTCTGGGGTCTAATATACAGACTATAATAAAGGAAAGGGAACTGGTCCCAATACACAAGGACAAGACAGTCCACCAACCCACCAACTACATCCTGAACCCTTAAATACCGGGATTATTGATGCTGCGATTTTTCACATTTTACAGCTCTCTTTTTCTCTTTTTTAAAAATTTATGTATTTATTTTGAGAAAGTGAAGTGGGGGGAGGGACAGAGAGAGAGAGGAAGAGAGAATCCCAAACAGGTTTCCTGTTGTCAGCACAGAGCCTGACGCGGGGCTCGAATTCATGAACTGTGAGATTATGACCTGAGTCGACACCAAGAGTCGGACACTTAACTGACTGAGTCATGCTGGGGCCCCGTGCAGCTCTCTTTTTTTACCTGAGGAATCAAATCAAAACACTTTTGGGAGGGAAAGCGGAGAGTACTACCTCTCTGCAAAAGTGAGGTAAGGGATGAGGCACTGAGGTTTAAGCACTAAAGGGAATGGGCTGGAGGGAGACAGTGGCCATAACCTTGGCCGGTCCAGCCTTTCGTCTCTGCAGCTTCCTCCTGTAGTGATGCCATAAGGGAGGCACAGTGGGGGCTGAAAGAGCTTTTAGATGGCTCGATCTGCCAGTTGGTGTAAGAGAGAGAATGAAAGAGGAGACAAGCAAGGGGTGGGGGGAAGGTGATCCTGATCACTAGCCTTACTTGGGAGAGTCAAGATGGCAGTGTGTTTGACAAAGTGATTTAAAAGGTTTTAACTACAACTGTAAAGAACCTGTGCTTTCCCCACTAGGGAGAAGCTATGGACACTTCCTTAATAATCCATTTACTGACAATATTTGGGAGCTCACCAATTGTATCAGGCCCAGAAGGCAATTCCATTCACTTACACTTCTCTTTTATATCCCTGAGAGGGGAGGTCGAGAGCTGGGTTCTCAGAGATCTTAATGGCACCCTGCATGGCTGCCAATAGACCGTTTCCTCCTTCACCTCGCAAGGCTGGGCCGAAGCACTCTGGGCGTCTGATGAGCAGCTTGACCACGACGCTAGCATTTTCTTCCACACTTTCACCTAAGGAAAAGGGGCATTATTTCCTTTTCATTGGAAGGGACACCCCCAATTATTTCTAACTGATGAGGTGAGAAGAACAGTATTGGATTGAGTGTGTCACTTATTCTTAAAATTAGGAGGTAATACTGATGGAGAGAAAGGGGAGCTTTGATAAATTCGGTCAAAATCTGTTTTCTGAAGCATTAAGATTAACCATCATTGAACAGAATCTGAGTTTTAAGTTTGGGATTTTTGTACTGTGATTCTTTTCACTACTATTTTGATCCTCAGAAAGCAAGTCTTCCACAGATTACTGATTCAGTCACAACTGACTTAGAGGACAAAGAACCTGACATGTTTACTAACTCCATGAGAAGCTGCTAAAACGTATCTCCTTCCTTCCTCCAGAAGAGGTAAAATGTTAACTTAAGCGGACATGCTTCAATTAACATCCAGGGAAATAACATGGTAGCTCATGAACTGTATTCTCACGGACTATTAACACGTACTTCAGAACAACCAAGTCTATGTGGATGGACGACAGACCTTTCTGAAATTATTTATCCAGCTTTATCCAACTTGATAAAACGGTCTTGGTTGTTCCTAAGTACCTCTGTGGGAAGCTGCAGGTTGAAGAACTGTATTCTGCTGGCATTTCTCTTTGGAAGAACACGGACCACTGAGACAGGGTTAATTTCCTGAGGCAGTGATTAAGCAGGGGAGCTGGAAAACTTAAGGGAGGGGTCCAGCCAGCGCCCCTCATAGAGAATACTTGGTACCAAAAGCGGTTTTTGCAGCTTGTTCCGACAGCTTCATGAAACACACTTTCGGTCTCAGATGAAATCTTAATTTGTGTTGAGAATTTCTCTTTGGGCTAAGACTCTGAGCAAAGACTTTTTTGATGTTGTGTATTGGATGAAGGCTGACGAAAAATTTTTCCATGAGATCATCAGATATTCTCGGAGGACTGAGTTCTAGAACAGAGATTGCCTCTTGATACACTGCTGTGTTAATTATTTATTCTCGCATCAAAGTACTTCAAATCCTAGCAGGCTAAGTCAATAACTATTTGCTACCACAAAGTTTCTGTAGATCAGGAGTTTGGGAGTGATTGAGCTAAGTGGTCCTGGCATGGGATCTCCCATGAGGATGCTACCAAAATGTCAGCCAGCACTGCAGTCCCACGAAGGCTTGACTGGGCATGGAGTATTGGCTTCTGTGCGCACGCACACACACACACACACACACACACACACACACACACAGCTGTTGGCAGGAGGCCTCAGCTCCTCACCATGTGACCTCTCTGTGGGGCTGCTTGAGTGTTCTCACCACATGCCAGCTGGCTTCCCACAGAGGAAATGATTGGAGAGAGTAAGGCAGAAGCCACAATGCCTTTTACAACCTTGTCACATACTGTCACTTCTGCCATATCCTATTCATTGGAAGTGACTCACTGAGTCCAGCTCTCACTCAAAGGGAGAAACATCCATCTTTCGGAGGGAGATGCACCGAAGAATTTAGAGACATATTTTAAAAGTATCACAGGAGTTCTGTTTAATGAAAACTTTTAAGAATCAACTTAGAGGCGTGTTGTAAGCAGAGCATTAGAATGGGAACTCAGAAGCCCTGGCTTTCATTCCAGCTTTTTAGCAAATCAGTGTGCAAGTATGCATGGTGCACAATCTCCTTGGGTCTCATGTCCCTGTTGAGATACTCATGCAACTTCTAGTTTTTTGGAGTCAATCTATTAGTGTAACCTCATACAGAAATTTCTCCCTCATGTCCAGAGAATCAAAGGGGCTGAGCTTGCTGTCCCAGGGCTTCAGATTAGCTTGTACTCAGCTCTCACGTGAACTCACACCTGAACACACTTGATTTGACTCATGGCTCCAGAGAGCATATAGTACAACCCAGCTGTGGTCCTGGCCTAGAGCTCAGCCTGCTGACATCCTCTTCTCATCCAACTGTCTAAAGTACAAGTAAAATTCAGGATTATAAATATACACCATGTAAGTTTTAGAACTGTGTAACTGGATTCAGAAAAGTTTCCATTACACTGAATTTAAATAGTCTGCTGGCATGCATTTACTGTTTTATAGCTCAATCCTTCACAAGACTAAAATTCTTATAAAGAGGCTTTCCTCTAGCCAGATTATGGAAAGGGACTAAATGTCCATCAACTGACAAATGGATAAAGATGTGGTTTATATATACAATGGAATACTACTTGGCAGTGAGAAAGAATGAAATCTGACCATTTGCAGCAATGTGGATGGAACTGGAGGGTATTATGCTAAGTGAAATAAGCCAGGCAGAGAAAGACAGATATATGTTTTCACTCATATGTGGATCTTGAGAAACCTAACTGAAGACCATGGGAGAGGGGAAGGGGAAAAAACAAAAGTTACAGAGAGGGAGGGAGGGAAACCATAAGAGACTCTTAAGGACTGAGAACAAACTAAGGGTAGATGGGGGGGGGAGGGGAAAGTGGGTGATGAGCACTGGGTGTTGTATGGAAACCAATTTAACAATAAATTATATTTTAAAAAAGAGGCTTTCCTCCAAGTTCCATCTAATATATAAAAAAGAATTTGATCTTATTAAAACAGAATCCATGTGAAGAAAATTCTTAGGAGATGGCAAAAGGGCACAATAATCACAGTAATGGTATGGTGGAAAGAATCACTGAAGGAGAGAAACCAAGGAGATGTTCAACAACGTTGAGCAACCTGTGGAAGATACAACAATGATGCCAAGTCCTAAGGCCATGTTTTCCTATGAGTCAACTATGAGTCAAACCTCGCATTTATATTTGATACAGTTTAATACAGGATACAGGAGGGACACTTAAAGAAAAGCACCAGGAAAATCAACATATTTGAGAGCAAATAATCTTAGTTATAGATACAACTCACAGCTCACTACTTTCAAATGTTGTTGGCCTCTATAATTTACCAGGTGTCACTTATATCCACACTCCCAGTTGTCATTTTTCATTGTAAGAATAACGAAGCTAAAACTGTAAAATTTTAAGTGTCAAAAATGGCCAAAAACCTCCCATCCTGTTATTCAAACTTATTTAAATATCATACTCTGATTCTTTCAGTTCTCAGGGTGGAAACACTTGTGGATCAGCCATGATCTTTACCGGCATGCTGAAATCAACCTAGCTCTTCTTGCCACAGCGATCAGCATCATGGAGTTAGATGGAACATGGACCACCATGTGCAAGAAAATGTGAAAAACTAAGACCGTGGGTTCTATATTGAGCTTGCTATTGAAATTCATTCACCAAATTAACCTTATTTTATCTGAATCTCAGGGCTTCAAATCTAAGCTAATTAAGTGAGCTGCTACAACTGACCCAGAAAGCCATCTCTTGATTACTAAATCGTAGACGTCTGTGGGGGATGCAGAGAGCAACCTGCAAGAGGAAGGAACTGTAAGCAACCATTGTTGCTAATTGGAGAGAGGACCAAGGAAGAGAATTTCCAATGGCTTCAGAAGGTAGAGGAGATGGCATAATTAGGAGAGAGAACATTCTATTCCTAATTACCTGTAGCTCAGCAAACCAGACTGTCAAACAAATCCACTGTGGGGAAGCTGAATACTGACCTTGAGGGCATTTTTTTAAGGGAGCAAGAGATCTGAGGTAAACTAGTTTTGCCCAGGGGCTTAAACAACGTTTTTACTTGAGTTCCAAAATGAATAATGAGCTTAATAACTGTGTGAATGTTCTCAGTGCCTTTCTTCAAAGGCTCTCAACGCTATCTTTACATTGCTACCTTCTTTTCAACATTCCTGAGAAGTCAGATGGAAATGGCTGTGATTCTCCCCCTATCTGACCCTGAAGCAGTCATTCTCACCACAGGGATGATTAGTATTAATGCAATGATTTTACCTACAGTCCATAGATTTTCTTACTCTCAATATTCTAACTACAGTCCTTGTTTCAAATTCCTTTGCCTGGAATGCCTTCTTCCTTCTCATTACCCTAACATAAACCCTTGACCTAGGTAGCTCCCATTCATCCTTGGAAGCCCTAGATGACCTGGTCTTCTCAAACACCCTGCCCTCTTCCTGTAATCATTGAACACAAGTATAATTAATAAATTGTTTGTATTAGTTTGTGTCTGTTTTTGTCACCAGATTGTCTATGTAATAAGAACAGAGCCTTATGTCTGCATTATCTAACCCTGTATGCTCAAGCATCTTGTTAACATCTGACACATAATAGGCATTCAAAAATATTTTTGAATAAATGAACAGACTCCATTGAGACTCAAGGCAGAGACTTGAAATGACTAGATGGAAAGTTTGACAGTCACTATCCATTACTGTATTACTAGATCAACTGTCAGTCTTTGTTTACAAGCACCTGGGTTGTTCATTTCTTCAGATTTCAATTAGTCTTAAGGAAAAGAACATATCCTTCATCAAGTCATACTGTAGGAAGAACGAACACTGGAGGCCTAGCATGAATGCATCTAGAGTGTCTTAACTTATAGTATCACAAGGTAGGGGCGATGAGCAAGACCCAATACCTTTTAATTGTAAGTGCCAACTTTAATACGGTTGTCGGCAATTTGCATGAACCAAGTCATTGCAAGTGTTTAAGATATACGATCTCCTCCTTAGGGCTTTCTAATCTGTGGAGGGAGGAGCTAGGGATAGGTCAATAAACTACTATGGCAGCCAGAGAGCAAATGAGGAACTGTTTGCCCATTTGGTCATTAATTCAACCATTCAGTAAGCCCACATTACTTGCTAGTCACTGATGCAGGACCAGTGGACAAGTATTGTAGAAGATGGTCAAGCCTAGACCCTGGAATGAGATAAGTGGAACAGAGGAACTCTACCTGGTCTATATACCTGCAGCAGAGCTTCTCAAATATCTTGCAGATAGTGCAGCAGAGGCCAATTAATGCCTTTCTAAGAGTAGAAACTGGGAAATCAGTTTCTATGCAGCTGAAGTGGTCCAGGTGGAAGATAATGATAGCTTGAGGTAGGATGTGGCCAGTGAAGATGGAGAAAAATCAGTCGATGGCTTTCAGGTAACTTTTAGACATTGAATCTACAGAATTTTAAGTGGATTGAATGTGGGGATAAGGAAAAAGTCTGAATTAAAGATGACACCTAAGAGTTTTGCAAAGTCAGTAGTGCTAGCTAGGGGGATGGGGAATCTAAGAGAACAAGTTTAGGGTAGATATACAAATTAATCCTTAAGATGTTCAAAATTTGAAATGCCTATTCATCCTTCAAGTAGAAACATCAAGTAGGCAGCAGGTTACACAAGTCCGGGGCTCAGGGAAGAGAAAAAAGGATGGGAATGTACATTGGGGGGATCACGAGCAAACATGTGGAATTTAAAGCCAAGGGACTGAATGAAAACCTTGCAGGGTGGACTGGTATAGTAGTCCAGAAATTTTAGAGACTGGTATTTAATGCTAGAATCATGCTAAAATGTTGCCCATGCATCTAGAGTTTGGATCCACATGGCTTTTTCATGAAATATGTTAAATAAAATTTGCCTAAGACTGAAACCTGGAGTCAGAATTGAGGTGTGTTCTAATAGGGTAGAGTCCACCTTTTAAATATGAGCATTCTCACTGAGTTAATGAAAATCAATTTGTGATGGGTAGGATCATTATACTGCCATTTTGTGGGAATAATGTTGATGAAGCAGCTTTAGCCTGGTTTTACTATTTCAGTTAAAATCTACATTATGTAGGTATCAAACTTCATTTACCATTGTTATTAAGAAAATGATTGATAAAGAATCCATATACCTATGGATTCAGGACATTTGGGCTCATGCCAAAATGCTCAGCCAGCACCACTGCTGGGATCCCACAAGCAGCAGTGGGGGAGAAATGCTGAATAATTTACTTAGCATGAAAATAACAAGGCCAAACAGCTTTTCGCCCCAGTCAGATTTCCTCATTTTGGTGCTCTGGGCATTTGTTTGCCATCGGCTTCTTTATGTGAGTAATTTCTTTTCTATTACTTGTGCTGTTTTGACCATCTATCTCTGGGCGTTTATAGTTTCACTTTGAGTTTCTACAGATGGAGCCACATTTCCTTGTCTTTGTCACTATGAGCCCGTCCTGACCCCAATGACCAGTTTCTTTCTTCTCAGGCACAGAGATTCAAGAAGGTCCATTGGGAGAATGAGGAAGGTGGGGTAGAAGAGATTCTACATGTCTTGTAATTGGATAGAAGCTATAACTCAGACGTTAAGTACCCAACCCCCAGTAGCCATATCTCATTTGTAACCCATATTGTATCTTCTCTCACCACAACAGCCTGAAGTGTCTCCTGAGTAGAACACTGTGATGTTGTTTGTAATTGTCTTCAACTGTTATGTAAATCTTTTACTATTGGTCAGTTTTTCAAAAGTTTGCTGACTCTTTCCAACTGTATTATTTAAAAAAAAAATTTTTTTTTTAACGTTTATTTATTTTTGAGACAGAGACAGAGCATGAACGGGGGAGGGTCAGAGAGAGAGGGAGACACAGAATCGGAAGCAGGCTCCAGGCTCCGAGCTGTCAGCACAGAGCCCGACGTGGGGCTCGAACTCAGACTGCGAGATCATGACCTGAGCCGAAGTCGGACGCTTAACCGACTAAGCCACCCAGGCTCCCCTCCAACTGTATTATAAATGTGAGCATAAGAACAATGTCTAACACATTTTAATCCTAATCATCCCTAGTGTTTAGTACCAATCACACCTAAGAGTGGTTATTACATCTTTTCTGACTCTAATAAATACATGGATGGCAATGAACCGGCTGATTTTTTAAAGCATCTTTATCTACTGTGCCCTTCAAAGGTACCATGCTACTTGGTGCTTTTGACTTTAAAATTTTTTTCCAGCTTGAGATAAAATTGATATATAATAAAAAATTAATGTTTCCTAGTTCAAGCCAATCAGTATGCTCTCACCACACTACTCTGTTATACTATGTCCATTTGTTTCTCCAAGATGTTGTTCAACACTTGCCTTTTTCCCCAGGTATTCGTAGATTCACTCTACCAGATTCCAATATGCACTGTCACTTTTGGCATGTCAGTAGACCCATGTGTCACTCTGTAGGCAGGTAGGGTTGATTACAAGGTTTTTAGTAATTATTCCATGTACATTTCCGATAATTCCACTTAGGTTTGCTCTGTTTCCTGCTTTATGATGTCAGGGCTTTTAGGTCATATCTCTTATTACATCTCATAGCCCCTCACATACGCTTCACGTGTCACATAATGGATCCCCAAGTTATGTCCACTGATGACAAATCTTCCTAGGGAAATATTCAGCAAAGCTAGGAATAGTGTGTCCCTCACAACTAAGTTTATAGCCTGGGGAAGGTATCACTAAAATACTCCAAGGACTCAAAAAAAAAGCACAAAATAACTGTCCCTTCTTCTTGTGGATTGGTAAGACATCTTCCTTCTTGGAATCTACATTAGGAAGGGATTAATCAGATACCTAGACAGAGCTGTGTCTAGACTGGTTATAAAGTTTACAACTGCTGGGTAAATATAAGCCTCTCAACTTCATTACTCCCACAGTAAAACACAACTCAAGGCTTTTGAGCAACCTAATAAAAAAACGGAGAAAATTATAGCCTCAAGAAGTTCTTTTAAAGACAAATCTTGTTTAACAAGATTTAAATCAAACATTAAGAGAGACTAGGAAAATAATGCTAGAATTTTCCAATTCTATTATTTTGATATGGCAAGAGCTTTTGATTTGGCTTAATTAAAAAAAAAAAAACAAAACATTAGTGCCAAACAGTAATTAATGCCACAATTTTTGAACATCTCAAAGGAGAAAACACTGTTTCTCCTTATTCATTCATTAGACTACACTACCAAGACAATACTGCACAATAGTTGAGTAATGTTTGGACTCTTGGGCCAAATTGTTCTATTTCAAATCCTACTTCAAATCCTGCTTTACATCCTACTAGCTGTGTGATTCTGGGCAAGGCACTTAATCCTTCTAAGCACCTGGGTCTTTCTCTATAAAATGAGGAAGATAACTATACCTAGGATTTCTGTATTATGTAAGTTAACACATCCCAACTTTTTAAAGTTATTTATTTTGAGAAACAGAGAGCAAGCATGCAAATATGGGGGAAGGGTGGGAGGGCAGAGAGAGAGGGGGACAGAGAATCGGAAGCAGGCTCTATGCTGACAGCAGACAGCCCAATGTGGGGCTCAGACTCCAGAACCATGAGATCATGACCTAAGCTGAAGTCAGACGTTCAACCAACTGAGCTACCTAGGTGCCCCCAATCCCAAAGCGTTTTGAACAGTGCCTGGCACATGGTAAATGCTCAGTAAATGTCAGCTGCTCTTATCACCACCATCATCCTCACTAACTCTATCATCACTCACTACCACTCACCACAGTAACCCCTACCCCCACTATGGCAATCCACCACCCAACCATCACATCCCATCATCACCCACTGTGACCACCCACCATCACTCATCACCCCCCACAACCATCACCGCATTTCTCATCACTAACCACCACCCACCTCAATCACCCCAAAACCTGCTATGACCACTACTCAACCCTCATCTCCCCCATCAATATTACCCCTCACCATCATCCAACATCACCACCTGTCACCACCCACCATTACCCATCATGACCACTCTTATCATCTACCATGATTACCTATAACACCTTTATCTTTCACTGCTGTGTAGATGCCACAAAAGGGCTGGGAAGTCCTTTCTAATCACCTTTTAGACATAAAAACTTACAGAGGGCTTTGAGACTCCCAAATAATCCATTTATGAGAGTCTTTCCATTTCAAATGCCCTAATACTCTTGTAAGGATCATAAACAACAATGACAACTAACATGACTGCAGGCTTACTATGTTTCTGGCACTGTGCTAAGTTTTCCACAGATTATTTCATTTAAGTCTTACGACAGCTCTGTGAGGTATATACTACGGTGATCTCTACTTAACATACATAAAAAAACTGAGGCTAAGAAAGTTTTAGTAATGTGCCTAAATTTGCAAAGCAGTAAGTGTTGTGCACTATATTTGCTCCTCAGACACTCCATTCTCGGGCTCAAAGTCTTCCATAACACTCAGCTGTTTTTAAAGCACTCTTGCTCCTTCTTTAAGGCTTCAATAAGATTCTAACTTTTTCTTTCTCATATGTTCCATCTCTCTGTTTTTCATGCTTTCCCCTGTGACAGTCTACTCCCACCGTTTCAACTACAGATCTGCAAGTCTATTCAGTCCCAATCTGGTCATATGAAACTAGCATAGAGCAGTGTTGGAATGTGGGCAATCTAGATAGGTGCATAGCCAGTGGATTCCTTTACCTTCATAACCTATGTAGACAATCCCTCTAAATGACTCATAAAGCTCTTGATCTTGAAAAGGTGGCCAAGATGAATAAACGAGTCCTGCCTTGATTTGGTTTGTGTCATATAGTCTACTGAGATAATTTAGGGAGACTTATGAATCCTTAAAATACACTTAAAAAATGTCCCTATTACCATAGTACCTCTGAATTATTTCTGGACACATGGTCCAGAATCAGATAGATTTGGATAGAAAGTGGAAGAGATTATTAGAGGACACGCTGACACTGGCCTCAGAGAAAATGGAATTCAGCAATGATGGTGAGGAACAGTTAGGGACACTAAAGAGCACTCAGAGAGTGGCAGAAGACAGGTGATCAAGCATCTGACTGGATTAGACCCAGGGGGAGAAACCAGGACAATGGAAATCCTTCAAATATTATGAGTGGAGTCTAGGAAGACAAGAAGTAGTGCGGGGATGAAGGGAGATGAGAAAAGCACACAGGAAATCAGTGATCACATTATGTCAATATATTCCGAGATAAACTCTTATACCTAGAACACTTGGCGTGATTGCTTATTAGTTGTAATCCTTCTTTACAATCGTGTAACTAGCCAAGCTGGATTTGTTAGCCTGGAACTCCAAACTTGGAGAAGGGAGAAGGATCACAATTCTGATGTGAATATACACGAATTGGTATTAGAACACAATCTTGGGAGACAGGGCACATTTTCAAGAAAGTAGCCCACTTAAATTTTACACAAGATTCAGTACATTTTACTTGGGCAACTAAAGAGGTTTTGTCCACTTGGAATTCATTATAAGTGGGAAGTGACTTGTATGAGAAGAATAGTATTTAGGGTTGCCACAGAAATATTTTTTCTCCTGGGAGTTGAGCTACCTTTTATAGTTACTCAGTTATTTTTAATTTTTATGCATGTATGCATCCATTCATCCAATAGTCTGAGGATCTGAGGGCACACCTGAGGTTAGCTTTGTGAATAAGTGAGATGAAGCTATTAACAATCCCCTGTTTTACTGATAGAAGAGGTACAAAGCAGTGCGAAGCTCTAGCCTTCGCCTTTATTTTCTTTCTGGATCTGGTGCGAGAGCTCAACATACTGTCCACCAGATGCTGCTCTTGGTCCTTGTCTGGCCTGAGATTGTCCTGTCCCCCACCACCTGTAGAATCTATCCTACTTACAGGTAGGAAGAAATGCAAAGGATCTCTCTTTCCTTGTATGTACCCAAGTTTATGCTATCCTAGGTCTGAAAGGCATGAAAATTTTGGGACTCACTGTTCACAAAGACGGCAAACCTCAGGAAGGACAGGTAGCGCTCCCCTTCGATGGGGTTCCAGCCGACGTCAGGGTACCCTTTGGCTAGAAGCATGGGGCAGCTCTGCAGGCCACAGCCTGCCAAGTAGGTCACCACCTGCCAACAACAATACAAAAGTAAGTGTCTCAGTTTTTTACGAGACAGCTGTGAGGCCTACAGAATTCTGGGAACAGAAGGGCTTTCGTTTGCCTAGAAGCTAGAGATAGCCCCAAACTTTTAATAATTAAGTTTGAAATCAGAACTTCCAGTTCATTGTTTCCAAATAGCCAAGACAGATTGTCACTGTTATGTAGGAATATGCCATGAGCTCAGTTCCCTGGATTTTCCAGTTCTGGCAAGAGGGAACGGACATATTTTAAAAAAAGTTTTATGTATTTATTTTGAGAGAGAGAGAGAGAGGGAGGGAGGGAGGGAGGGAGGGAGGGGTAGAGAGAGAGGGAGAGAGAGAATCCCAAGCAGGCTCCACGCTCCTGGCACAGAACCCGACGTGGGGCTTGAACCCACAAACTGGGAGATCATGACCTGAGCCAAGATCAAGAGCTGGACACTCAACACACTGAGCCACCCAGGTGCCCCAAGAGGGGACTACTATTTAAACATAGGCCTAACTAGGGGGTCTCTGGGGAGATAATGGGTCCAGGTGGGCCATGTTCATTTGGCCATGGTATTTCAAGATCAAAATATTGAGTCACTGGTTGACTCTGCGTGGGCCCTTGACTAAATGGGGCTCCCTACTCAAGTTCTGCATTAACAACTGTTGTCTCAAGTCACAAGCCAAATGTTAAGGTTGGGGTGGTGAGTGAGGGGCTGTGGCCAGTTAAGACCTGGGATTGGTGGTGTTCTCTTCACTTCCTGGGTCACTGGATATCAGCGCTGTGATCTTGTAGAGTGTTTTATGACTTGCCTACTTTTTAGAAGATGTCAGGCAAGAAAAAGTGCCTAGCAAATAGACCTTTGCTTGAAATACAGTTGCTATTCTAATTTAGCCTTTATTATTTTATGTGTACAAGAAGAAGGGGAGAATCCACTGGGCTGTAAACTCCTCAGTCAGGAATTTGTATCTTTTTCATTTTATGATTCCCAGGGCTCAGCACATAGCAGATGGTCAATCAATGTTTTTCAAATGAATCATGTATTTGCTGAGGTCACATACTCCAAGTTGTTTTGTAAGAACAATGGATCTAAGTCAAAATTCAGTAAGAAACAATCATCACACCGTTTCCTTCTTAAACCAGTAAGGATACTATTCTGCTTGGAGCTTAGATTTGATTTGGCCTTTAAGATGTGAGAAAAACATCAATAAAGGCAAGAATTCGGCAGTGTTTTCAAGGTTACAGGTGCAGGACATTTCACTGGCCGCTGAAATAAGCACCCTTGCGTGTCTGTGTGTGCGCGTGCATGACGTGTGTTGGTGGCGGGGCTGTTGCTCAATCTTAAGGGACCTAATTTATGTTGTGATCAATGGCAAGGAAGAACTATGGCATTTACCTGTCCTTTCCCCTCTCTCCTAGGAACCACACTTGGGTGATTTCCTGACACGGGTCCCAACAAAGTCTGTGGCCCTGTGCTGAGCCACCGGGACCACCTGAAGAAGCCTCCCCCTCACAGATGTCCCTAGGTCCCCATTTCTTCCCTTTCCCAGCCTCCTGGCCTCTCCTTAGCCCATCTTCCACCTTCCAGGGGAGACTTAGGGTCTTTGTCAAGTGCTGTCATTTCCAAAGCTGAGCTACAGCTGAGGATGGGCACTGAGTCCCCATCAATGTAAGGTGGCACTGTCCTAGTCTAAGAGAACCATCAGCCACTTTCTTATCCAGGGATCAGTTACCATCTCACCACCTCAAACGTGGAGTTCTTGACTGGTGTTGCAATGTATGCAGAGCAGAGTTTGACTAAAGTCTGTCTCACCAGAAGCAGACTAGGAATATTCGTGGCATTTGTGGAACAGCTATCACGCAACGTACTGCTGGGTGGCAGAGCGTGAGTCTGGGGGGGGAAGGGAGGGGGTGTGTCTTGTCTCTGTTCTCATCAGTTCTTCTTGCTAAAACCAAGATGTGCTTTCTAACATACAAGTCATGTTGTGTCATTCCCTGTTTAAAGCCCTCTGATGGTTTCCGTTGCTCTTGGCTCTACAGAGAGGTCCTGTAATATGACAGGTGAGAGCACGGCCTCTGGAGCCAGACCCCTGTGGCTCCTGGCTCCGACACTTACAAACCCCATGACACTGAGCACATCAACTAGGCCTTAGTTTTCTCTCCTATAACTGGAGGCACTAACAAAAAGGCATGTTCTAAGGGTTATGTGAGTTAATTCAGAGTGGGACCTGGCCCACAGTGATCCTATAGGAGTATGAACTTCTATGGTAACCATTATGGTAGCATCAAGCCCAATTCCTGTCTCCCCTCACTGTTCACCACTCCCCCCACACACCCCATGATCCGTCACACCCACCTTCCCGATTCCCAAGCATACCATGCTTTCCTCACTGAACCTCACACATTCTTGACACGCTTTTCCCGATGGTGAGGCTGCTGGCTTCCTACTCCCACCTCAGCTCGTCACTTTCCTGAGTGACCTTCCTGATCTCCTGGTCAGGATTAGGAACTCTTCTTCCATGCACTTCCAGACCCACTACTCAACGGATGACCTTTAACTTGTTCCCCTCCCCCCTCACCAGACCAGTCTTCGTACTGTAAATCTTGGCAGCCACTCAGTCAAGGAAATAGCCCCGAGATGGAATGGGGAAAAGATGGTAGGTGAATCAGCCTCCAGCTATCACCACCAGTGGGAGCACACTTCACAATCCCAATGTGGGGCAGCTCAGTTTTGCCTCATTTGTACAAGGATAGGACATGTGGGTGTTCCTTGTCCATATATGGATTATACAGTTTTCTGTCATGTTTCTTTCTTTAGTGTGTGAACTTAAAAATTCGATGACATAGAACTTTATTAGGATCTAGGTCTCTGGTAGTGTTCCATGGAGACCAATGAGGCTGGGCCTCCACATACAGACAGCACACATATCCAGATATCTATGTCTAAGAAGTTGACTATCCCTGCCCATGGGAGATTCTCTGCTCCTAATTATCATACTGCTGCTGGTTACTCACTTTCTACCACATTTTCATGGAGTATTGAGAGGTTCTGATGGAGAACCAGCCTTTGGTCTGCATCCTTGTCCTGGCTGTGCTATAAGGCAGGAGAGGGCAAGCACATTGCCTCCCCAGGGCCAGTTACCTTCTCAAGGTCTGGTTCCTCTAAGCCCAGGGCTAACTCGTTGTTGTCCATCACGGAGGAAGCTGCCACATCCAGCGGGGTAGATCCCCTCATCGAAGGGGAAGCTGAGGAAGGAACAGAGAAGGTTAGAGAAAAGGGACAGAGGCCGTCCAGCGCTGAGCTGAGGGTGCAGTGCACATTCATGGCCAGGAGAGGGCAGCAAGCACATTAAACTCCCATCACCATTCTGAGGGGGCTGCCTGCCCAAGAACAGAATTTGTTATCCCGGTCCCCATACTCATTATTAATTTTGACTATGGATTAAGTCAGAAAATCAGTGCACGTAATTAGCAGGGACCATGTATTTTCAAGTATTTTTCTAACATGATACTCCTTGGAGCTCTGCTGTGGTGATCAATCAAACGGTAGTGATGTCACTTAACCAACTAATCTCAAACGAGTTGGTCATTTCTAGAGCCACCAACCAGAGTTTGAGAATAGCCTCAAACAGCATTAGCTCATACAGTTACATCAGGTCACCAACGTTGTCTTTGATTTTCCTTTGGTTATTATGCTAGAATTCAGAAAAACTTTTTTATAAAAGGTTGGGAGTCTGAGGTTGCATCTGATAAATTGGAAACTCCAGCTTTCAGATTTCACATGCATGTATGAGTGGTTTTGTGTCTTTCACAAACTCATTTGGTTTACATCCAGGACAGTGAGTAAGGCATATGCACCGTGTTGCTTTTCTAGTGGTGGTGGTGATGGATTTACACTGTCCACAGTTGCTCTTGGCCAGTCCACCTCAAAGTTTAGGAGAGAGGGATGCAGCCTTCAGCCAGCCCTCCAAGAAGGGGTTGGGTCTCTGACCTTGGTCTCATTAGCACCTCATTGGTCAGTGGAGTGGGCTGGGGGTGGGGGAGGGGTGTCCCCAGACTATATCTATAATTTCAGGCAGCATTTCATGAGCCATGGGCCGCCGGTCCCAAGGAAGACAAGGGAAAAACTGTGAATATGCCAACACAAATCTGTCACCAGTTCTGGGTGGCAGCAACATCTCTACTTAGGTTGGACAGCAGAGACATGGTATCATTATTTCATTTATTTTTAGATCAGGCAGCTTCCTTCTTCTATTTAAAAATACCTTAGCAGGTATGTCACTTCTTTCGCTTTACCTCCTAAGTGGCCAGGAGGAGTGTCACCTCCAAGCCCAAATATGGAAGTGATAACATGACATACCTAGGCCAACACTGCTGTTCTCCAACAGGTAACTCAGATGCTCAAACATGGCCTTCTGATTTTGCCGGCTAATTCGACAGAAGTAGCAGAGGAAGCGGCAACAGCTAGCAACCATTTTTGGAAAGGCAATCTGTAGGGAGAAAAAGGAAATGTCAAGGAAAAGAATCTATCATGAGTCCTTTCTGAGAAGTCTGACTTCGAAGAGTCTTAGGGTAGGCCATCTACTGACCCCCACCTGTTAATACGGGTGTATAAGCTATGAACAGTTTGCAAAATGCATTTCGTCCTTGCTTCTAGTTTTTTCTAAGACTTATTCACAGGCGGGACAGAGAGGGGACACACCTGAGAGGAGGCTTCCAAAAATATTGAGAGCTAATTATAGTTCCTGAAGTATCTTCCTTTCAAAGGAAAAAGAGGTCAAACAAGAATCCCAGACACCCTCCGATGTCACATGAAATTGCACGACCCTACATCACACTATTGTTTCCATCCGGGAAGGGAGCAGACAGAACTGTGATGAGCAGTTCCAGAAAGGGAGAGGAGCGATCGTGATGAGAAGGTCCAGAAAGGGAGATGAGTGATCCTGACAAATAATGCCCAGCATTAAATCAAACCTGGGTTCTCTGGGTAAAGGCTGGTCCCCCCAGAGTTGTGGGAGCCTGATAAGCATTGCCCTCTCTGAATGTGAGCCTTCCCCAATTGCTTTTTTCTTCCCTAGTTACTTCTGTCCTTGACTACTGCTCTCCTACGGGCTCCCATAGCACTTGTAATCTGATTCATACAATTTAGCACTGAGATGCCATCTTATGTTACTGCTGATTGTACTTGGCTTCTCTCCTTAACAAAGTAATTAGCATCTCTAGAGCCTGGCCACATCTTAGTTTTGATCCAATAACGCTCAATAAATGGTGTCTATGTTTAACCTAGCTCTGGATCCTAGAAAGCCCTTGATTTCCCCTTTTAGAATCATGGGGGTGGGGTGCTCTCACAAGTAAGGGCCCAAAACCTATATGCTACCTGCTTGCTGAGGCATGCAGGCATTTTCTCAGGGCTCTTCTGGAGAGTCTGCTTTTCCAAGGGACCAGAAGGAAGTGAGTGAGAAGGAATGTGAGTTTGGCTTTTGTTCTTCCTTCATACCCCCAACTGTCCATACTGGTGGAACTGCTTTGGGAATCATTCATTCCTAGGACTCTGGCCCTCTGGAATTTCCAACATTTGAAAACATCCCCCATCTACTGTCTTAGGACCCTATCTCTGACGACCCCACATAAGCTAGAATAAATGTCCAGGGGGCTCCCCCTGACAGCAGGCTTGTTATGGGGGACTGGGAAGGAGAGCCGACATCCTCAGGAGCTTGGCACAGTGAGGAAACACACGCACCCCTGAGGAAAACTGCCAGGATTGTTATTAAGATCTTGTTCTCCTTTAGAACAGCATTCTCCTGACACAGCACAAAACATAGCAGGTTTCTAAGTGGAACCCAGAGGAACTCCATGTTGGAGGGAGTAGGGCTGCAGAGTATGTACGGGAAGTAAACTTAGCAGGTGAGCAGCCTCGTAGCATGAGCGGGGAAAGCTCTAAGCTTCAGGAGCCAGAGCGCCTACACTGGCTGGATTCCATTCAGCAGCTCTGTCCCATCCCTTGGCTGTTTCCTGCACATCCTTCCCTCTCCCTGGGAAGAGGAACTGAGACAATGGACACCAGCTATTTGTCTGTGAACAAGTCACCACATGCACCTGCCCAAGTCAAGTTTTGGCCTAAGTTCTCCTGGTAGCATTACCTGAGACTTCTCTGTCCCCAACACGTTCACCATCACCTCCATCACTGTCTCGTGCATGCCAAGGACTCGCATGAGGTTGGGATGCTGGTAGAACACCTTGTTGTTCATAATGTCTCTAGGGTAAAGATTGGACAGTCTTCAGCACTTGCTTCTATCAGTGGTATGAAAATGCAGGCATGAGAAAACACACATGCACAAACACACTGGGGGTGGAGTGACGCAAGCTGAAAGGTAGTAAGAAGGTACCAGACAGGTGGAATAGAAGTAGAATTCCTTTTTTTTTTTTTTTTTTTTAGCTGATAGGAGTATATTGTACTCTTTTACTTCCATTAAGTACTTTATTTTGAAACATTTCCTTCTAATGACATTACACAGTTGTCCTTTTGTCTTTTTGCTTGTCATAGCTTCAGAGAGCCTGAATCACTGGATTTCTCTTCCTCCATGTGCTCAGTGTCTTTTTTCCCCCTCTCTCGTCCTTATATCTATGTCTTTATGGACTTCAGTTTTTTTTTTAAATATGAAATTTATTGTCAAATTGGTTTCCATATAACACCCAGTGCTCATCCCAAAAGGTGCCCTCCTCAATACCCATCACCCACCCTCCTCTCCCTTCCACTCCCCATCAACCCTCAGTTTGTTCTCAGTGTTTAACAGTCTCTTAGGGTTTGGCTCCCTCCCTCTCTAACCTTTTTTTTTTTCCTTCCCCTCCCCCATGGTGTTCTGGTAAGTTTCTCAGGATCCACATAAGAGTGAAAACATATGGTATCTGTCTTTCTCTGTATGGCTTATTTCACTTAGCATCACACTCTCCAGTTCCATCCATGTTGCTACAAAAGGCCATATTTCATTCTTTCTCATTGCCACGTAGTACTCCATTGTGTCTATAAACCATAATTTCTTTTTTTTTTTTTTTTTTTTAAATTTTTTTTTTTTCAACGTTTTTTATTTATTTTTGGGACAGAGAGAGAGACAGAGCATGAACGGGGGAGGGGCAGAGAGAGAGGGAGACACCGAGTCGGAAACAGGCTCCAGGCTCCGAGCCATCAGCCCAGAGCCTGACGCGGGGCTCGAACTCACGGACCGCGAGATCGTGACCTGGCTGAAGTCGGACGCTTAACCGACTACGCCACCCAGGCGCCCCTAAACCATAATTTCTTTATCCATTCATCAGTTGATGGACATTTAGGCCCTTTCCATAATTTGGGTATTGTTGAAAGTGCTGCTATAAACATTGGGGTACAAGTGCCCCTATGCCCATCCCCAAAGGCAAGGGAATTAAAAGCAAAAATGAACTATTGGGACCTCATGAAGATAACCAGCTTCTGCACTGCTAAGGAAACAACCAACAAAACTAAAGTGCAACCAATGGAATGAGAAAAGATATTTGCAAATGACATATCGGACAAAGGGCTAGTATCCAAAATCTATAAAGAGCTCACCAAACTCCACACCCGAAAAACAAATAGTCCAGTGAAGAAATGGGCAGAAAAAATGAATAGACACTTCCTAAAGAAGACATCCAGATGGCCAACAGGCACATGAAAAGATGCTCAACATCACTCCTCATCAGGAAAATACAAATCAAAACCACACTGAGCTATCACCTCATGCCAGTAAGAGTGGCTAAAATGAACAAATCAGGAGACTATAGATGCTGGAGAGGATGTGGAGAAATGGGAACCCTCTTGCACTGTTGGTGGGAATGCAAACTGGTGCAGCTGCTCTGAAAAACAGTGTGGAGTTTCCTCAAAAAATTAAAAATAGATCTACCCTATGACCCAGCAATAGCACTGCTAGGAATTTACCCAAGGGATACCGGACTTCAGTTTTCTTAATGATAGGGCTGTACCCCTCTCTTAAAGGTAATTGTACGTTAGGTACCCATGACATTTCTGGACCGCAGTCTTCAAAAAAAAAAAAAAAAAGAAATTAACAATGAAATATAAAAAAATTTATGTTTAAATCGGTCACTATAAATTCACATAATAATGCTGCAGGCAAATCAAAATACAGAGGCAGCCTGTGATGTGGCTGTGTAATCCCTTACGGGGTGGTTTCCCTCTGCCTGTACCCTTTCCCTTGAGTGTTGCAGCTGTTGAGAGGAGACACCACTAGGTTTTACTTGCTGCTATGTCTACTGCGAGAGTCAGGGGAGAAGCTAATTCTATGGTTTTCTTTTGCCATAAAATTCTCTTTGTTTCTATTACATGATTCAGCCTTGGAAAGGAATTTGAAGAATGCATGCATCCCACCCATGCCCCAACCCGGGGATCTTCAAAGTCTCTCTTCTGGGCCTCAGTGATGTTCCTTTAGTTTGCTGGCTCCAGGGTGGTGGAATGGAATATGAGGTTCTTGATTTCAAAAACATGTTTTTTTAATTTTTTTTAACATTTATTTATTTTTGAGACAGAGAGAGACAGCACATGAATGGCGGGAGGGTCAGAGAGAGAGGGAGACACAGAATCAGAAGCAGGCTCCAGGTTCTGAGCTGTCAGCACAGAGCCCGACGCGGGGCTCGAACTCATGGACCGCGAGATCACGACCTGAGCTGAAGTCGGACACTTAACTGACTGAGCCACCCAGGCGCCCCCTGAAATTTTTTTAATGTTTATTTTTGAAGGCGGGGAGGGGCAGAGACAGAGGGAGACCCAGCATCTGAAGCAGGCTCCAGGCTCTGGACTGTCAGCACAGAGCTGGACCTGGGGCTCGAACTCACCAACAGTGCAATCATGACCTGGGCCGAAGTCAGACACTCAACCGACTGAGCCACCCAGGTGCCCTAATGAGTTCTTGATTTTAATCAAGTAACATCATGGGCTGGTCAGGTAACTTTTTTGGGCTTTGGTTTTCTCATCCCCAAAATGGAACTACACCATTGAATTAAATTAAAGGAGATCTTTTTGATGTCTAAAATGCTATCTTTTAGATAGCATAGCTTCTAAGAGCCACGAGCTACTGTTAGGGTGAAAGGTGTCTCATACAACTGACAAAACTGACTCCCTGGGTCAGTCCCAAGCAAAGGGAGGGATCCACCCGCAATACCTCAGAGGGAAGTCTCAGAAGAATTCCAGTCAAAAGCCCAGCTGCTCAAAACCTTTCTCTCTTGTTGATTTGAACGCTCTCCCTTCCGCTGAATTTTTTTCACTGCCACCCTGGAGCGATTTTCTTCAGACACAAATGAAGTAACTGCCTTTCTCTAAGACTCCTCCCCACTGCTTCTGACAATGTCCCTTCACCTGGGGCACATAGTCAGATCTCTCAGGTTACCAAAGGGGACCGAGACACGGAGAATGGTTTTCCACGAGAAGTGAGATCCGGATGGCGGGCGGGTGGGGGGGTGGGGGGGGTGGTATGCGATTTGATTCCAGAACACCTGCAGAGCAAGGTAAACCAGCTTTTCCTCCTCTTGAAGTTCTTTGGAAAGACTCGCACTGAACTATGAATGACCTACCCCAGCCCATTGATCATGAGCAGCTCCTCTTCCTTGCCCATCCTGACACTGAGGAGGCAGCGGATCTGGCCCAGGGCAGCCAGCAGGCTGATGGTGTCGCTCACGGAGGCCTGACTGATGGTGTAGGTCTTCCGCAGCGCCTGCAGCAGCTCCCCGATGCTGTCGTACTGCCTCCGGAGGAGGTTGAACATCATCCGGACCAACTCCGCATCCTGGATCTGGTCCTCCTGAGCCCAGCGGATCATGGTCTGTGAGATGAGCTCCTTCAAGGTCGCTAGAGGGACAACACAGAGGACCGGTACTGTGACTGTCACGGCTCCGGGAGAGCTTGGGTAGCTCAACATCAGGGGTCAAGGTTAAAACATTCTTTTTCTGAGGGTGGAACACGGCATGCAGAGAAATGAAATATATCATCAAAAAACATATATGTGAGCCATACTCCAAGAAAAAGGTATCTCCATTTTGAATTCAGGGTGCTAAATATTTTAATTAAATGAAGTTTGAATCGATATTGGAAATAAAAGACTCAGTAAGACACTGTCCTTGTTTTTAGAGTGCTCACAAATCAGCTCTTTACATTTTCATTTTGATTTTATGAAGAACAACTTTTACCTTTATTTTATAATGCAACGTAAGAAATACTACAATATGCAAATGCCATGGGACAGAGCTGCGGGAGTGGGGGGCCGAAGGCATGAGAAGATGACACTGGTCACTGCATCTTTAGAGTCAAGTGATATTAAGCACTGGATTTTCTCTACCATGGATACTATTCCCCAAGCACTTTAAAAATACCACATACCACAAACTGAATAAACCATGCTGTTGATTCTAGACCTTGAGAAGATATTTTGGCTGACATACACATAGAGCTACGTTAGGAGATGCAAAGAAACAGATGAAGAGCGTTCGGTTACGTCTGAAGACTGCACTTGGATATATGACTATCACCTCCTTGTTGTGACTGTGTTGCCCTGGATCTTTGGCAGGGGGTCAGCTAACAAGGCATCGTGACTACTTTCGGAAGCATCAGGAGAAAGGCCAGTATGGCGTTGAGTTTAGAAGCTCACACTGGTTACAAAGAAAAACCACTGGCTTCACAGGTAAAGGAGAAGTCACTGAAGTGAGACTTGAACCAACTGTGGGACCTTCAGAGGTTGAAGTGAGTGGCTTCTGAAAAGTGCTGGCTGGCACTGGGAGGGAGCATAGTCAGCAGGGACATGTAGGGGTACCAGGGTGGCTCCGTCAGTTAAGCGTCTGACTCGTCATTTCAGCACAGGTCACAATCTAAAGGTTCGTGAGTTTGAGCCCCGCATCAGGCTCTGTGATGACATCACAGATCCTGTTTGGGATTCTCTCTTCTCCCTCCCTCTTTCTCAAAATAAATAAACTTAAAAAAAGATAAGAAGGGAGAGGCAGATCTGAGGTGGAGGACAGGATGAAAGAGGGCCTGCCAGAAAGGCTAGGAGGGCACTGCTGTCCCCTCCCTGTGTCTCACACACATACACACTTCCAGAAAATGCCATGAGAGGAGTGAGAAATGCTGCTCTGAAATAACAATCGCCTCCAAGTCTGGCTCTGCCTATCACATTCCAGAAAGGTATAGATGGCATCAAGATCCTTCATTTGGACCTGGTGATAAAGGCAGAGCTCAGGGGACCATAAAGGTTACTCGGTCCATCAGTGGAGGCATTGGGAACAAGCTCAGAGGGCTGCCTTTGGTAGCCTGCACCACCTCTAATAGTCAAGGTTCTTACCTCCATGTCATTATATATGGCAGATGTCTGCTCTACATACAGTCTTGGCTCATCATAAGGATATAAAAATAGAACTTGGTTACCAAAGCTTCACAAGAGATCGAGATATAAAGGATGAATTTAACTTATTGCTGGGTCTATCAACCCTGTGGGTGTTTCAGGTTCAGACGAGAGACAGGCTGAAAAACTTAAAAAAGGATATCCAGAGCAGGGAGAAGCAAAGTTAAAAGATGTTCCTAAGAGATCTCACTAGGCAGGGATTGCTGACTAATACCTGTTAGGTTAGGTAATATCTCTATCCTCTGGGGAAAAATAAGTTATTTATGGGCCAGGATGGGCTCATGTCAGGAACTTATTTCCTTGCTGCCCAAATGTAAGAGGTCCTGTTTCTTCTAGTTAATAGTCACAGTAAAAATCAAAGCATGACAAAACCATAGACACTTCAAGTTTTTCCAGTCCTGTAAGTCTAATTCCTCCTTAAGCCTACATTGTGATCATGGTTTTCTCTCCACTAATAACCAAATTCTCTGCTGGGATAATAATCACAGTCCCTGCCACACACGAAAAACAGCAACCAGAAACGTTAATCAGCTCAAGGACCATCCTCGTTTCAACAGGGAGGGTTACAGAGTCATAAGGAAACCAAGTAAGGATTAGCTTTCCCTTGACCTGGCTTTCAGATTCATTCAGGATTCTGGTGAGTGCTTAGCCACACACTGATTTAATAATTCAAATCAACGTTTATACAGAATGGAACATTCATAGCCAAACACCTCTCTAGAGGGCAAATGAGAAAGGAGACAGCCGTTTACTTCAAAGAGTAGAGCAGAAAGCACCCCACGGGTTCTCTGTCCAGGTCAGCCTTCCAGTAAGTATGAGAGAATGGGATAAGCCATTATGTGTGTGTGACCAAGCGGAAGCTCGGTTAAAATACAAAAACAAAACAAAACAAAAAGAGCCAACAAAAAACAACAACAAATAACAAAACAAAACGTGGCCCCAAGACCCTGAAAGAAAAAGCAAGACTCATGGTCATGTTTTGGATGGACAGATGTCATTTAGTGGAAGGCATGACATTGAAGACCATTCTTGTAGGACGGGGTTTCCAATTGTGAGACCGAGGTCCAGGAAGGGAGAGGAAGAGTAACTACAAGAAGAAAGAAAACTTGGGAGAGGTGGCGGGGGAGGAAATATCCCCACAAGAGCCCTGGAAGCATAGCATCTTTGGTGGCCTGACATATGCTAGAGACCCAGCAGCCACCAAGCAAACTTGGCTGAATTGAGGACTTTCTAGTCCTCTGAACACTTCTGGGCCTGAGAAAATGGAGTTGGCACCCCTGGCAGTGATGCTATTGAAAATTCCTCAGATTTTAATTAGCTCCCATGAACTAGCTGCGGAGTAGCATAAATGTACCGGGGTCCAGAGTTTAAAAAGAATACACTTTCTAGCATGTGGTAGGCTCTCCATATACAGCTGAAGATTAAAATAACTAATGCGTATAACCATGTCTGGCACATACGTGAGCTTAATAAAGGTTAACTATTCTGCTATCGATATCAGTCTTTGTAAAAGTGTGGGCCACAGACTCTTAGGGATCCCAAGGCCCTTTAGGTGGTTTGCAAGGCCAGATGGATTTTCATAATAACTCTAAGATGTTTTTTGCCTTTTTCACTGTGTTGACAGCTGCCCTGATGGTGGAGAAGCATGGTGGGTAAAAAGGGGTGGTGCCTTAGCAGGGATCTAGGCAATAGCACCACACATCAACCTTTACCAACACATCCCCAGAAAGATGCTCAGTTTCACGTAAGAGTGTCCTATAGGGAATATAAAAAATTTATATTTCATTAATAACAATTTCGATGTACATCTTTCCAACCTCCTGCGGGACAAAAAGGGAAGTATGTGCACAGCACATCCCCAAATGAAAGGTCAGAGGATTTCGTGAGGAGAAGCACTTGTGTGGTGGCTTGAGTTATGAGCTAAACTGGCTGCTCATTTCGTGGAAGGCTATTTTTAATGAAAAGAACGGCAGACAAACTGGGCTGGTTAATCAGACTTGGGTGAATGACAGACATGTCTTTACAAATGAAGGAAGTAAGCTCATCACTTCAAGGAAAACAACGGATGGTATCTTTTGCCAGTAATATAATCTGAGCTTTCAAGTAAAAACCAGAATTTTAGAAAATGTTTATCTGCACAGTGAGTGTGACAGCTTCCCAGTACTTAAAGGCCTTCTCATTACATCGTTGATGTTAACAAATGTGATTTCTAAAATATTTTATAATGAAGTATGTCAACATTTGGAAGTTCTGCGTAACTTGGTGAGGCAATAATTTCCCGATGACCAAACCATGATGTTACGAAAACATTCATGGGTAAAAGATCCTTTCAAGATCAAAGACACACCAATGAGTTTTCATATAACCAAGTACAAACATTTCCTTAATGAGGTTGCAGGTTCTACATGGCAGTGAACTTTTGAGAACCTACTACTTGTTGAGTTTTGATGTAGTATTGAAGAAGACTATGTGCAATTATCTGAGAAGGTTATTAAAATACTCTCCCCCTTTCCAGCTATATATCTCTTTGAGGCCAGTTTTCTCCCTATTTTTTAACGAGGTATAAGAACCCAGCTCATCTTCTATTATTAATCTTCATTAGAGATTTACAAAAATGCACAACAATGTCACTCTTCTCCTTATTGTTTTGAAAAATTAAATCATTTCTCACAGAAATATATCATTTACATAACATGTAATGGGTTGTTTAAAAACGTTTATTTTGAGAGAGAGTGAGTACGCATGCATGCATAGGGGAGGGGCAAAGAGAGAGAATCCCAAGTAGGCTCCACGCTATCAGTGCACAGACCAATGTGGGGCTCGAACTCACAAACAGTGACATCATGACCTGAGCTGAAGTCAGCTGCTTAACCCACTGAGCCACCCAGGCGCCTGTAGAGCAAAGCTTTCTGTAGGTAACAGCCTGGATTTCCAGTATTAGTGAGAGTAATGTCATTGCTGAAGGGTCAGCTAATGTGGGGCTAAGAATTAAATGCCTCCCTATCCTACAGCCCATTTCTCTGTGTGCCCAACTGTCCTGGCTACAAGCAGGCCAACCAAGGCCCTGTGGCCTCGATGTGAAAGCCACCCACCCCGCTCTTTGCTCTGGAGATGACAGATCTTGAACCCAAATCGATATAAAGAGGGAAGCACCTAGAGCCCTTCAGGCTGGCAGGGAGCCCCTCGGTGATGGAGGAACAATGGCCAGAATCCTTCCTAACTGCCAAGATTCAAATGGTTCCTTAACCCTCATTTATTTCTGAGTATGAGGTGTCTCACTCACCTTATTCTCACATTTCATCTACTTCCCATCCAGAAATAAATATGGACGGCTTCCTAAGCTGTCGCTTTCCCAGTTCAGACCTGAGATATTTGATTACAATCACACAGCCTAACGGAACAGGGCTCCATCATAACTGGACAGAAAGCTTTGCTTTCTGATCATGGCCATCACCTCAACATAGACCCTTCTGTACAAATCAATGCTTTCCCAACTTTCTGGTCTCAAGACCCCTTTTACACTCTTTAAAAATTATCAAATCCCTCAAAAAACTTTAGTTTATGTGGAATATATCTACCAATGTTACTGAGTTAGAATTTAAAACTGCTGTCAGCATGGAGTCTGCTTCAGATCCTGTCTCCCCAGCTCTCTCTACCCTTCTGCTCACTCACTCTCTCTCTCTCAAAAAAAAGAAAAAAAAGGGGCGCCTGGGTGGCGCAGTCGGTTAAGCGTCCGACTTCAGCCAGGTCACGATCTCGCGGTCCGTGAGTTCGAGCCCCGCGTCAGGCTCTGGGCTGATGGCTCGGAGCCTGGAGCCTGTTTCCGATTCTGTGTCTCCCTCTCTCTCTGCCCCTCCCCGTTCATGCTCTGTCTCTCTCTGTCCCAAAAATAAATAAAAAACGTTGAAAAAAAAAAAAATTAAAAAAAAAAAAAAAAAGAAAAAAAAAAAAAGAAAAAAAAAAGCTCTGCTCTGGAGTCACTGTGTACCTGGGCCTCAGGACATGGCTCATTTGCAAGTTCTTGCAGTGGACTTGCACTTGCAAGTCCTTGCAGAGGACTGCAGTCCTCATCTTAGCAGTGGAGTTAACTCCAATTGTATCAACTCCTAACGAGCTAACTAATTGAGTGCTGTTTTCTGTTAAATGCCCAACACTGAGGTAAGTAGTCTGTATGAAACTATTTTGAGACACAGGGATTACAGGAAGTCTCTTAGTTGGGGAAACTAAATACATGTGTGAGGCATTTAATGAGGAGTAGTGAACAAGATAATGGGTAAAACTGCATTGTCCAAGACATTTAGGAAACCAGACAATTCATAGAAAGCCACAATTTCTCTAGTAATACAAAAACTCAAAAGAAATTAAAGACATGATCAGATCTTCCTCTCTTACTTTTTTCCCCAATAGGTCCTTCATCTAAAGCTCTTCCCACTTCTTGAAGAGGTCACATTACCCAGCGACTAAAGAAGCAGGGAAGAAAGAGTTCTAACATAAAGAGGGCCCCTCCCAGGGATGCATGAAGCGATCTGATGGGAAAGACACCACCCTTGGCTATGGCTATTTTGGAATGCGGTCTTTCAAGAGCTGATCCATACAAGTAGTCCCTGTAGTAAATACTTGTATGTTTTTCTATCAGTGGTGGAATGCCAACAAATTTGGTAGGACCTTCAAACAGCAAAGGGAGTCAATGCTTGAGATATATTTAAACCTCTTTCATAACCACAAATATATTAACAGCAGTTGCAACTAAATACTGATTTCATTTCTGCTGCTTTTCTAAGCTCATCTTTGGAAATGCTGGCCTTTAATAACTAAAAAGACATTTCAGTATGCATAAGAAACATGACTCCTGAGGAGGAAAGACTCCAGGAGAAAGCTAACGGTGAAGTGGGGAAGTTAACTCTACTGTTTGCTATTATGTACGGCCTCATTTTATTCCCTGACACATGCACACACCCCCAAGTACATGTGCCTCATAACTCTACTCAGAACCCCTACCACAGGGGTGCCTGGGTGGCTCAGTCAGTTAAGCGTCTTTTTTTTTTTTTTTTTTTAATGTTCATTTATTTTAGAGAGAGAGACAGACAGACAGAGCATGAACAGGAGAGGGACAGAGAGGGAGACACAGAATCCGAAGCAGGCTCCAGGCTCTCAGCTGTCAGCCCAGAACCCGATGTGGGGCTCGAACTCACAAACCATGAGATCATGACCTGAGCCAAAGTCAGACACTTACCTGACTGAGCCACCCAGGCACCCCTAAATGTCTGACTCTTCATCTCAGCTCAGGTCTTGATGTCAGGGTTGTGAGTTCAAGCCCTGTGTTGGACTCTGCACTGGGTGTGAAACCTACTTTAAAAAATAAAAAAAGAACCCCCGCCAGATGTAATAAAGTTGCTTCCACAGTCTTTGCTACCATTCTAGGATTTTTCATTCACTGACTTACCTGTTTCAAAAAGGCCTTGTCAAATGCACTAGATGGTTTAGCTTAGGAGGTTCTTTGTTCTTATTTCAGAGAGAGAGAGAGAGACAGAGCACGAGAGAGCACAAGCGCACAAGAGAGAACAAGTGGTAGACAGGGGCAGAGGGAGGGAGGAAGAGAGAGAGAGGAGAAAGAGAACCTTAAGCAGGCTCCTAACATAGGGCATGATCCCATGACTCCGGGGTCATAATCTGAGCCAAAACGAAGAGTCAGACACTCAACCGACTGAGCCACTGAGACGCTCCAAGCTCATGAAGTTTTTAAACAGCTACAGTGTTCTTTTCAAAAAGAAAACACAAGTATAACCAAACATTTGTTTTGTGATGAGATGTGAATCCTACCAAACAGAATGTCTTAATGAAGCTAGTCATGTACATATAGTTCCCTTGATAATTATAAATGGCTTCATTTAAGAAATTATTAACATTCTAACTTGCCCCACTTTTGTAATTAGTGTAATTAGGGATAGTCACAGTTAGGCAATTATATCAGATACACGATCTAGAAACTGCATTTTAAATAATTGTTTAGGCTAACTCAAAAATGAAATATTTCTAAGGTACTGTATTGTTTAGGGGAAACTTGATGCCTGAAAGACACTTTCAAAGAAAAATAGATACTCTGCTACTTGATTTCTGGACTAGCCAGACATTACTTACAAGAAAAAAGGATTACAAGTGGCCTTAAATTAGAGCTAGTCTTAGTACATCAGTGCAGAGGCTCGGCTATGATTTATTGTTAGGTTGTTTACTGGTCTCCACTTGTCATTCTGTAACCTACTATTGATCCTCAAACCCCAAGCCTACGTTCTGTGACTCTTACAAGAAGGTTCCCCAGAGTTACCCACTATATTTGGCGAAAAGCTTCTCTAAATGATCAAATTACCAGCTTCGCAATTGCAATTCCAATGAGAAAAAGATCATCTATTCTCATGGTACAGGTTTAAGTTTTTAGGCTACTGAGGTCTGGAAAGAATCTTTCCTTTTCACCTCTAAATTTAGATCACAGTCCAAGTGGCCATCGTGTCCTGAAATACATGCTTATTATCAAAGAGCAGATGTTGGCCACTGGCAAAGCAAATCCCTGAAGCTTACGGATCCCAAACCTAAGCTGGTGTTACATTTCTGTGAGTGTGTTCTTCCATCTGGGTCAGTTTGGAAGAAAACATCTTCCAATTATGTTGACAAGAGGGAGCAAACACAATTGCACTGTACTTAGTTTCAACTTAGAAAGCAATTTATAATACTCGTGCTTACAATGGGAAAAGAAAAATAATTATGTGCATCTAAATTATGTGCACTTATTTTTAAATTCTAGGTGATTAAAAAGTCAGCTTGTGATATGCTGTAAATGCTCTGGAGGCATTAACAGGTGGTAGATCATTTCCAAGCATAAAGAATGCGTGTATTTTGACCTCTGCTTTCTTCCCCTGTGGTGGGCTGAAGAATGACCTCCCCAAAACGTTCACCTCCTAATTCTCAGAACCTGTGAATATCTTACCTTAGATGGCAAAAGGCACTTTGCGTTTGTGATTAAATTAAGGGCCTTGAGATGGGGAGATTAGCCTGAATTATTACTCAGGTGGGCTCAGGATAATCACAAGGGTTCTTCTAAGAAGGAGGCAGGAGGGTCAAAGTCCTAGAAGGAGCTGTGATGACAGAAGAGATCGCACTGGTACCATTGCTGGAAAGAGCCACTAGTCAATGCAGGTAGCCTTTGCGATGTGGCAAATTCAAGAAATGAATCTTCTCCTAGAGCATCCAGAAGGAATGCGATACTACTAACCCATTTTAGACTCGTGACCTCCGGAACTGGGTGATAATAAATTCGGATTGTGTGAAGCCATTAAGTTCACGGTAATTCATTGCCGTATATTAGAGAACTAATATACTCCCACTGGTACAAAGTCCTGGTTGAGAATACTTGAAGCTCTCCAGATCAGACTGGAGAGGCTCAGTGACCAAGCTGCTACAGAAGAGCTCACAGAAGCTGGGTCCTGAGAGAGATCCAGTTCTGTTTTTGCTGAGGGAACCAGAGTGACAGGGCTACCAACACCTTGAGGTCTGCCTGGGTCTTGCCCAGAGCTTGCGTCAAACCAGAACAACATTAAATGCAGAAAGCACCAATTGCACAACCGCTATGGCCCATCAGATAATATACACAGAGTGCAGAGGGCACGTTCCTTAGTTCCTGTAAAATAGCTTTGTGGCCTCTACTCTCCCTCTGGACGTCAAGAGCTAGAACCGCCTGCATTCCGGCACTAACCACTGAGTAATGGAAGATGACAGCCATCATGGCATCATGAATATTCCTAACCACATATCAAGAATCCATTTGCTCCTTCCTTTAAAAAAAATTTTTTTTAACGTTTATTTTTAAAGAGAGACAGCACATGAGAGAGGGGCAGAGAGAGAGAGAGAGAGAGGGGGGGGGGCAGGCAGAGAGAGAGAGGGAGACACAGAATCTGAAGCAGGCTCTAGGCTCCCAGCTGTCAGCACAGAGCCTGATGTGGGGCTGGAAGCCATGAATCGTGAGATCATGACTTGAGCCAAAGTCGGATGCTTAACCGACTGAGCCACCCAGGCGCCCCATCTCCTTCTTTCTTCTTAACAGAACTTGATTTTGCATAGCTATCTGCCTCTCCCTCTTATGGCCCATGAACACTAACCCAATCCCACTCCACAGGTAGGCTCTGCTGACATCCATCATCCAGCACATTTTATTTTCTAGGTCATGCTCAATGGTTCGTAAGCTGGCCTGCGACCAAGTTCTCCAATCAAAGGTAATCTCAGAATCCTTGCTTCCAATACCTGGGCAGGAGAAATGGTCTTGCTTTGCCCTTGGACACTGAGGCACATGGATATGAGGCCGAGAGTTGCAGCCCCCACGCGGCTGCCAGCCCGAGGGCAGAGCTAGAACAGGAGTAGCTGTGGGAAGAAGGAGCAAAGCCACGGGTTTCACTCAACCCGCTGGCTGGCTCCATCTCTACCTTCCAGGTACACCAGTCCAGGAGGTCTTTTACCGGCTACTCTACCGGAGTTGGATTTTCTGTTCTGTTTTGCTGCAAACATCTGAATTAATAAATGTGGAGACCAAGTTCTTAGGACTCACACTTTGTATATCCGCTTCAGAAGCTGGGAGGCACACCAACCTCTAAGTACTGGAACATTACACTGAGTGGTATTTCACGGAATCCTTATCTCCCTGCCCCCATGAGGTAGGGACATCATTATTCTCATTTTGCAGACAAGGAAATGGAAACATATGGAGGTTTAGAAACTGGCCCAACATCACACTTAGTAAATGACAGAGCTGGGATCCAAACCTCGGCTGCTGGAAATCTAAACTCATCTACTTTTCTGGCTGAGAGCTGCTTACTTTCTATAGCTTCACAAAATCCGGAAAAATACCTATCCTTATTACTGTTTTAAATTTATATTATACTGCCTAGATGCTCTTTTAAACAATGATGTGGATTCAGAAATAAATAAAATCATAAAGCTTTGGGTCTTTTTGTAGCTGATGCTGAGCTAGGAAGATTATTCACATTCCCAGAGCTTTGATCTCTTCACCAATAAAATCAAGTTAGCAAAAGAAAGTTCATGCTGAAGGAAATGAATGGACAGCTGATGTAGTGACAAGAGTGCTGGCTTCTTTGTTCCGGCTCTGGCTGTGTTACCTTGGTCAAGTCACTTTACCTCTCTGCATCCCTATGCATTTCTACCAAGTCACAGGTGGCTTAATACTCTAGAACTCTATGTTTACCTGACCTGTTGAGCTATTGGAAAGGGTTGTACTAATTTATTAAAATGGCAAATTTTACCGGGTTCACTGGGTTAAAGCAATGAGCACCAAGAATTTTACCCCCACCTTCTAGTGCCCACCTGTCATATCAGGATGTCACCCAGCTTGCTTTTATTAATAGCAAAACTGGAGATCAAAGAAATAAAACAAAATCTTAAAATCCAGCGGTCACTGACCATAGCAAATGGCCAGGGGCTGAGGCATCACCGTATACCATGAATCACTCACATGGGGGAGATGGCGGTGGGAGCTTGATGGCTCTTTTGACGGCTGTCTTGAATGCTGACAGAGAAAGCACCTTTCCCCCGTCAGGGGTCCGAGAGCACAGTAACACCCTCTTGATTTAGTGGGTAAGACTGAATATGAAGGTCTCATGCCCTCTGTGCTCTGTGCCCCAGAGCTTCCCTCTGGGCTGAAAGTCTGGTCTGCTTCACAAAGTGGCCAAACACCTACTATTTATTAGCAGCGAAGGTCAGGGAGAAAGTTAAACCCATGGGCTCTGAGGAGACTTGGAAAATTCATCACGCTAATTTCTCTGTGCCTTCCCGGGGCCTCCCTGGCCCAGGAGGTACAGTCAGTGCCACTTTTGCTTAGTTTCACTGGAACGAGAGTATTACCGGGATCGTGGAGGACAAGATGACGAGGCTTTCTGGAAACCTGAAAGGGAGAAGCCTGTAAAGACAGTCTGGAGCACTGTTCTTGGAGCTGCTCCTTTCTCCATTTACTCATCAGGACACTACTGCCAGAGACCCAGCAAACGGCGTGCGATGGTCCAAGGCCGGCCCCAGACAACCCGTGAGGGCACCCAGCCTCCCTTCATCCGAGCTCTGTATTTAATTTTTGGATGTATACACCTGTCCTCTCTATTGGCAGGGGAATAGGGTAGAAGTTCAAGCTGCCTGCTAAAACATTCTAGTTCTTATCACAGAAATTATAGCCAATGTTCACTAAGAGCTTCCTGTGCATCAGACCCTGTGCTAAATGCTGTACCTGAGTTATCATTTATTCCTTTTTGGTTAAGGTAGACATTTGGTTGATTGATTGATTTGGCATGCATGAGCAGTGGAGGGACAGAGAGGGAGAGGGACAGAGGGAGAAAGAGAATCTCAAGCCTGACACCAGGCTCCATCCCACCACCCCGGGATCATGACCCGAGCTGAAATCAAGAGCCAGACACTCAATGAACTGAGCCACCCAGGCGCCCCGTCATTTATTCCTTACAACCACTGTGTAAGAGAAGACAGATGTGGCAGGGACCGAGTTTCCCCCACAGTGAGGGCCATGTTAGCCTGATCCTCACTCTATCCCTTCTTTAGGCAAAGAAGCACTTCAATTCAAGAAACAAACCTGTAACTACTAGTTACAGGATTCCTGTAACTAGGGGGTCCGCCGAGGCGGCCATGGAAGGGCGTGCTGCACGGGACGAGCAGCACTGGAGATGGCGTCTCGTGCCTCTAGGCACAACTGGTGTGAACCCCACAATCCCCCCCAGTCAGGCTGGCCCGGCTGCCCTTGAACGTGGCTCTCAGGGAAGGCTGTGCGTGGATGGCCACATGGCTGATGTATATTTCTGCTAAACCCGTTTCTAAATTTCCCTCCTCAACGGTTTTCTGCCTTGGCCAGAGCCTCCCATCGGGGAGGGTGGAGACAAGCGTGGAAGCAAAGTGCTGCACCCCCAGGACCGTTTCCCCAGCCAGCCGGACACGCTGTCGGCACCCGAGGCCGCCCCGCCAGCCGCCAGCGCACTGGGCTTGAGCGGCGCGGCTGGCTGCTGCCACTCCATCTCTGCTGCCCCCTGGGGTCTCATCCATCATACGGAGATAATTAGCCTGTTGTTTTTAGAATCAGTCAACCAGCCTCATAATCACTTTCTCAAAAACATTCCAGAGATTAAATGACCAATGACGACGCCAGGGAGAAGAGCACAGAGAACAGCTGCGGCTGCTCACGTGTTTGGGAAGGAAATCCCTGACACGAAGATGGGGCGGAAACCGGACAGCGAAGGGCTCGGGGCCCTGAGGTCTCTGTCTTGACTCTTCTAGAAAAGCAATCGAATCATTTTTATTTCAGTTCCTGTGTGTATTCAGTCTGGAGAATAGACCGAGGATGAGGTGAGCT